>NC_088212.1:61849892-62152392 GCF_036934945.1 Oncorhynchus masou masou
TTCCAGCACACGTCACATATATTTTCTTCTCGTGGTAACTGCCTGCCAAGGTTGTGATGACACTGGGGCATTGTATAGCCTATATTTGAATGTGTACTATGAGAGGCATGTCAGCCCAAACATTTTAAAAGCTAACCTTTATTTGATAAAGCTCCAAATAACAGCTTACTGTTTTAGAATTGACCTTTTTAATACTTTTGAGTTACATGTTTTTGTCAGAAATCCAACAGTCTCTACGTTAATAAGAGTTTATTTTCCTCTGTTTCCGCAATAGACTTTATTGGAATTTCAAAGCACAACATGAAAATAGAGAGTTCTATATAAAATCTCATTAAACACAAAAGATTGATGAATATGAGACGGAAGATGAAAAAAAAAACACTGAATGTTTGTTTCTGTCTTATGTCCAGAGCTTTTGATTCCTTCCATAACACCACAACACATAAAAACTTAACAAGACAGAAACAAGTCGTTTCAAAAAGCCTTTCAAGCTAACAAGAGAACATTGGTGAATGTTTAATTAATCAGCAGTGATCCAAAAAAAAGAAATAACAAAAGCCACAAACTTCAATTTTTATATTGTATTCCCATTGGCAAATTCCAGTCTCTGCAGTCAACTAGCACTTTGCTTTTCACCCCACTACTAGCAATTCCCCTCACTTCACTGTCAAAACTCATGGATAAATACAATGAGCATTTCAATTGAGAACAGCACACTCCAGTTAATTCAGAAGCCATTCAGACCCCATGACTTTTTTTCATATTTTGTTACATTACAGCCTTATTCCAAAAATGATTAAAAAAGTATAATTCATCATCAATCTACACACAATACCCCATAATGACAAAGCGAAAACAGGTTTTTAGATATTTGTTTTGCAAATATATTAAAAACAGAAATACCATATTTACATATGTTTTCAGACTCTTTGCTATGAGACTCGAAATTGAGGTCAGGTAAGTCCTGTTTCCATTGATCATCCTTGAGATGTTTCTAGAACTTGATTTGAGTCCACCTGTGGTGAATTCAATTGATTGGACATGATTTGGAAAGGCACACACCTGTCTATATAAGGTTCCACAGTTGACAGTGCATGTCAGAGCAAAAACCAAGCCATGAGGTCGATGGAATTGTTCATAGAGCTCCCAGACAGGATTGTGTCGAGGTACAGATCTAAGGAAGGGTATAAAATAAATGGCTGCAGCATTGAAGGTCCCCAAGAACACAGTTGCCTAAAATCATTCTTCAATGGAATAAGCTTGGAACCACCAAGACTCTTCTTAGAGCTGGCCGCCTGGCCAAATTGAGCAATCGGGGTAGAAGAGCCTTGGTTCGGAATGGTCACTCTGGCAGAGCTCCAGAGTTCCTCTGTAGTGATGGGAGAACCTTCCAGAAGGACAACCATCTCTGCAGCACTCCACCAATCAGGCCTTTGTGGTAGAGTGGCCATACGGAAACTTCTCCTCAGAAAAAGGCAAATGACAGCCCATTTGGAGTTTGCCAAAAGGCACTTAAAGGATTCTCAGACCATGAGAAACAAAATTCTCTGGTCTGATGAAAAAAAGTTTGAACACTTTGACCTGAATGCCAAGCGCCACGTCTGGTGGAAACCTGGCACCATACCTACGGAGAAGCACGGTGGTGGAAGCATCATGCTGTGGGGATATTTTTCAGTGGCAGGGACTGGGAGACTAGTCAGAATTGAGGGAAATATTAACCAAGCAAAGTACAGAAAACCTGCTCCAGAGTGCTCAGGACCTCAGACTGGGCGAAGGTTCACCTTACAACAAGACAATGCCCCTGAGCACACAGCCAGTTCAATGCAGGAGTGGCTTCGGGACAAGTCTCTGAATGTCCTTGAGTGGCCCAGCCAGAGCCCGGACTTGAACCCAATCTAACATCTCTGGAGAGACCTGAAAATAGCTGTGCAGTGACGCTCCCCATGTAACCTGACAGAGCTTGAGAGGATTTATACATTTGCGAAACTTTATAAAAAATTGTTTTTGCTTTGTCATTATGGGTTATTGTGTTTAGATTGACGAGGGGAACACATCTATTTAATCCAACTTTTGACTGGTACTGTATATGGTATCCCCTTGCAGGAATTGTTACTACTCAACGCTGAGGACCATATTTAATATGACAACATGGAATTCATCATAGTAACAAGTAATTGAAAAGTCAGGCAAAAATCTATTCTATGTGTGTATTATAATGACGTCCAATGTTGTCATCAGTATACCCCCCCCCCAAAAAAAAATGGGGTTATTAAATATCATGATAGTTACCTAAATACCCTACAATTACACATAAATAAAGACTAAATAAAGACTGAATAAATAAATATTCTCAAATGATGGAGAGATGAGTTTTTATGCCTGCAGAAAGAGAAGTGAAGGCCTTCACTTGACTTACCCACTTGAGACATCTCTGGGACAGAGGCCCGGTAGGGGCCTTCAACGAACTGTGGCGGATTGTCGTTTATATCCTGCACCTTTATGATGAACTCCGAGGGCGGTTCCAGGGGTTGATCGGTGTCTCTGTTAGTGACTTGTGCTGTAAGAGTGTACTCTGCCTTCTCCTCTCTGTCCAGTCTCTTCATGGCATGAATATCTCCCGTAATCTCATTGATGGCAAAGATGGTACCCGCCCCTTCGCCAGCCAGGACATACTTTATTGGTGTGCTGCCAACATCCAAATCTGTGTGTAGCTGAAAAAAAGGAATGAATTGGTAAGTTTCACAATGTATTCTATTAACATTGGCATAATCTTTAAGTTAACTGATAAGAGTTTTGTGAATGTTGAAAACCAATGTTGGCGCAACTGGCGTGGTCATAAACATTTGTCTTTGTATATATTGATAACTAAGGCCCACTGAGAATAAAACATATGGTCAACTGTTACACAATAGAAAGTGGGTCATGTCTGCTTTATTATCTTATCATGAAGCACACTATACAAATAACAATGCCAGCACACATTAGTGTGAAAAATATGTTGTTCTAACCAACATCAAACACTTTCATTGCCTATATGTACAGTGGTGTAAAGTACTTAAGAAATAAAGATTTTTGGGGGGGGTATCTGTACCTTACCTTACTATTTATATTTCTGACAACTTTTAGTTTTACTCCACCATATTCCCAAATGAAATATGTACTTTGTACTCAATACATTTTATCTGACACCCAAAAGTATTTACATGTTGAATGCAGGATAGGGAAATTGTCTAATTCACACACTTATCAAGAGAAAATCTCTGGCCATCCCTTCTGCATCTGATCTGGCGGACTCACTAAACACAAATGCTTTGTTTATAAATGATGTCTAAGTGTTGGAGTGTGTCCCTGGCTATCCGTACATTTACAAAACAAGAACATTGGGCATTCTAGTTGGATGCATATTTTAGAAATAACATTTACTTTTGATACTTACATTTATTTAAAACGCAAGACTTTTACTCAGTATTCTACTGGGTGACATTCACTTTTACTTGAGTCATTTTCTATTAAAGTATCTTCACTTTTACTCAAGTACGAGATTTGGGTACTTTTCCCACCACTGCCTACATATAGAGTCACCTGTCAAGGTCTTTGACACTGCAGTCTGGCAAGCGAGCACACATTGTGTGAACAGTAGCGGATTCAAGTACAGACAACCCTTTTCATGTTTCAAACGACTAAAGAGATTCATAGGGAATAAGACGATAACAGAAATGGAGCTCCAAGGTAAGAGACAGTTTTTTTCTTCAAATGAGGAGCGGATATGGCTGGTTTTTATTCTATCCTTATATTAGGAACTTGATCCCAAAGGTAAGTGACTAAGGATTGAAGGGGGGAGGGGACCATAGAGTAGAACATTTGCAAATTGGACAATGTTCAGCATCGGTCTAAAACATGTCCAGAAGCGGTGCTCTTTCTAATTTGTACTTTTGTAAAGATCTTGCACCAGAACATCCTATTCAGCAACTTCCATTTCATTTTCTGCCCTGAAATTTGCCAGAGGTATTCCTTTGAGACCATGTTTGGGGACAGAGTAACATGGTAAAATGTGTGCACAAAAATCCAGACCTCTATAAAGCCTCCATGATTGTTTTATAAACCCATTTTATGCATATACTGTCTCAAAGGTGCTGTTCACAGACACTGACAAAGCACATTCACTTAAATTGTCACACCTTGCACTTTTGTTTTCCTAATTGTGCCATCGTTTCACATGAAAGATGTGGCTCATTAACACAACAGCTTCACATCATTCCACACACTACAAAACCCCTTAAATGAGCCCAAATGAATGTCTGTCAGTTTACTTGGAGGCTATCTCTCTGTGTGTGTGTGTGTGTGTGTGTGTGTGTGTGTGTGTGTGTGTGTGTGTGTGTGTGTGTGTGTGTGTGTGTGTGTGTGTGTGTGTGTGTGTGTGTGTGTGTGTGTGTGTGTGTGGTGTGGTGTGGTGTGGTGTGTGTGTGTGTGCGTGCGTGTGTGCGTGTGTGTGTGTGTGCGTGCGCAAGTGTGTGTGCTTATATGTCTTAAAATATAAAGCTGGCAAAGAAAAATCATACACGATGAAGTCTTCCTTGCATAATTTAATCCATTATTCTAATCTTGGAACAAAAATAAATATCAGTCGCCCCCCCCATCATATGAATAAATGTATGTATAGTAAGCAGTGACGAACCTACTCTCACCAGAATGTTTCTAGATACAGTGCATACTGTCCAATGAAAATGGTGCCTCTTTCCCTCTCATAAGATGATCTTTACACCACAATGCACAAGTGATCATCAGAGAGGAGAATTAAAGAAAAGGGGCTGACAAGGCTGTCTATCATTATCCAAGTTAGCAAGGCAACAAAACTGCACCGGCAAACAATGACATTCTGGGAACACTTAACCTTAACCGTTTTGTGTTCATTAAAACTGTTCTGTCCACGTTTGCAATTGCAACAATAATGTTATATGGTACAGACACTCAACCACTCAAACCCTCAAACTGCACTTAAGACCAAGTCTGCACTAAATAAGCATAAGTAGATTAATGAGTGGGAAATAACCCAATAGCAATGTCACAACCGCAGCCTTGCATGATAATGAAAACTGCTCACATATCCGGACTTCCCATCACGCATCTATTTATCTATGTTTATTAGAAACCCCTCTGCATGTAAGAACTCAGACATCACGCTTATTGGCCTGCATTATAGTTCACTGCTTCATTATGAATCTCAATGCACAATGAGGGGAATCACACCCTCTTCCCACTGTACCCCCAATCAATGCCACATGGGGCTGCTTTTACTGTCAAGCTCAGGAGAAAATATGTCACTCCATACTAAAGATGAGCTTTTATAGCAATCGGAGGAACAATAGTGCATCCTAATGAGGAACATCTCATCCCCCTCGGCCTCATGCTCCACACTTAAGTGTGGCGTTAAGCCCTACATGGCGAATTAATGATTTTGCTCCTTGTCAGGGCAAGTGGTGGAGAGGGCATGTGCTGCTCCTCTCTGCAGGGAGAGGGAGTATGAGGGAGAGGGCTCCCTGTCACCCTGTAAGACTGGGTGTCAGCTGGCGTCTAGCATGTCAGAGTAGTTCCCCATCTGAATCTCATTGCAAGGCTCAATTAGGCAGGGTTTCTTTGTGCTGTTCGCCCTGGAAGCTTAAATCCTTATATGCTGATTTGTGTGGTGAAATTCATCCAAAAATACTTGCTTTTTAAAAAAAAAATTAGGATGTGGGCAATCAGTGTGTGGGTAGCCAACTGATACAGTTGAAGGTGGAACTACTCCACAAATTTCTTGTGAACAAACTATAGTTTTGGCAAGTCGGTTAGGACATCTACTTTGTGCATGACACAAGTAATTTTTCCAACAATTGTTTGCAGACAGATTACTTCACTTATAATTCACTGTATCACAGTTCCAGTGGGTCACAAATTTACATACACTAAGTTGACTGTGCCTTTAATTAAAAAGCTTGGAAAATTCCAGAAAATGATGTCATGGCTTTAGAAGCTTCTGATAGGCTAATTTACATTATTTGAGTCAATTGAAGGTGTACCTGTGGATGTATTTCAAGGCCTACCTTCAAACTCAGTGCCTCTTTTTTTGACATCATGAAAAAGTCTAAATAAATCAGCCAAGACCTCAGAAAAAAATTGTAGTCCTCCACAAGTCTGGTTCATCCTTGGGAGCAATTTCTAAACGCATGAAGGTACCATGGTCATCTGTACAAACAATAGTATGCAAGTATAAACACCATGGGACCACGCAGCCGTCATACCGCACAGAAAGGAGACGTGTTCTGTCTCCTAGAGATTAATGTACTTTGGTGCAAAAAGTGCAAATCAATCCCAGAACAACAGCATAGGACCTTGTGAAGATGCTGGAGGAAACAGGTACAAAAGTATTTATATCCACAGTAAAACGAGTCCTATATCGACATAAACTGAAAGGCCGCTCAGCAAGGAAGAAGCTCCTACTCCAAAACCACATTATAAAAAGACAGACTACGTTTTGCAACTGCACATGGGGACAAAGATCATACTTTTTGGAGAAATGTCCTCTGGTCTGCTGAAACAAAAATAGAACTGTTTGGCCAAAATGACTATTGTTATGTTTGGTGGAAAAAGGGGGTGGTTTGCAAGCCGAAGAATACCATCCCAACCGTGAATCACAGGGGTAGCAGCATCATGTTGTGGGGGTGCCTTACTGCAGAAGGAACTGGTGTAATTCACAAAATAGATGGCATCATGAGGATGGAAATTGCGAGGATATATTGAAGCAACATCTGTAGACATCAATCAGGAAGTTAAAGCTTGGTCGCAAATGGGTCCTCCAAATGGACAATGACCCCAAGCATGCTTCCAAAGTTGTGGCAAAATGGCTTAAGGACAACAAAGTCAAGGTATTGTGAGTGGCCATCACAATGCCCTGACCAAAATCCTACAGAACATTTGTGGGCAGAACTGAAAAAGTGTGTGCGAGCAAGGAGGCCTACAAACCTGACTCAGTTACACCAGCTCTGTCAAGAGGAATGGGCCAAAATTCACCCAACTTATTGTGGGAAGCTTGTGGAAGGCTACCCGAAATGTTAAAAGTTAAACAATTTAAAGGCAATGCTACCAAATACTAATTGAGTGTATGTAAAATGTCTGACCCACTGGGAATGTGATGAAATAAATAAAAGCTGAAATAAATCATTCTCTCTACTATTATTCTGAAATTACACATTCTCAAAATAAAGTGGTGATCCTAACTGACCTAAGACAGGGAATTTTTACTTGGATTAAATGTCAGGAGTTGTGAAAAAGTTTAAATGTATTTGGCTAAGGTGTATGTAAACTTCTGACTACAACTGTATGCAACGCAACATGTGAGCAAGTGTGAACAAACTGAAACCCTGTTTACAGCTGGTATGATAATGAGGATTACTATTTCCTAGTTGAATGACTATTTACTAGTTCTCATATGGTCGGATCACAATCAGATAAAGGGTCAGATACGATGTCCACATTGCTCACTGTATTAATTTCTCACTGTATGAGGTCACAGATACCATCATATGGGCTGTAGTACTAAAAACATGGCATCATATGTATATAAAGTATATTCCACTTACCTTAAGACTACAGTAAGGAATTTCTTAATGTAGTTTCTTGATCCTGAGCAAAAAGTCTAGCAATTTATATAGACACTTTTTCATTAGAAAGATTTAATTAGTTAATTACACCTACATGAATAATCTGTAATTCTAAATATTGCAATAACATTTGGAATTTAAGGAACAGATGGCTCGATGCATGATATATGATACACTTAGCTATTCTTGGGGACAATTTTCCCTGCAGTCCATCCCATGAAAGTACCATTTTAATCAAATCTGACAAAAATGTCCTCAGTGAGAACCACACTCACTACTCCACCAATGAGAGGTACAATAATTACAGTCAGATCCACTGTCTTGAATGGTGCAACCTCTCAATGCATAACCCTATGGAGAAAGAGAAGAGGAAGAAATGGCAGCCATTGTGTTATTGAGCCAGACTATTGCTTCACAAGATTAATTCAAAGGCAAAAGATCACAGAGCAAATGACTCGGCTACCTTTAGTCTAAGAGGCCAATGCAATTAGATGTGCTCATCCATGAAAATATGTTGTTTGTGAATGTGTGTGTATGTGTATGTGTATGTGTGTGCGTGTGTGTGTGTGTGTGTGTGTGTGTGTGTGTGTGTGTGTGTGTGTGTGTGTGTGTGTGTGTGTGTGTGTGTGTGTGTGTGTGTGTGTGTGTGTGTGTGTGTGTGTGTGTGTGTGGGTGTGTGCGTGTGGGTGTGTGCGTGTGTGTGTGCACATGCGTGCGGTTGTGGTGTGTGAGGAGGGTGTAATGTGTATGTGTTTGTGTGTGCGTGTGCGTCTGTGTGTGTGTGTGTGTGTGTGTGTGCGTGTGTGTCCGTGCGTGCGTCCATATGTGTGTGTGTGTGAGGAAGGTGTACGTCAGGCTGCCCGCCTGCTGAGAGAAAATTATTCTGGAGTACACTTTAAAGCCTTACCTGCTATAGTGAGGGAATAACCTTTGTTATGTAAGAAACTATACCTATAGAGTCATTCCCACTGTTCATTTAATTTCTTACAATTTCCCACACTGAGCCAATCAATCTGCTACTGACGTCTTCACGAGTGTGCTATAAAAAATATTTAACTATAAAGTAAAGTCAAGGCACTTGACACAATAAGTATCTCTATCCATCGTATAGCCTATTCCATATGCATTCTCTGAGAATCTGTGTAAACAGGTCTAAGCCCAAGCAGAAACCTCTGCATTATGTAGAGTGCAGAGACAAAGAAGCCGTAGCAGTAAAAATTAATTAGGAGATGGATGCCATGTTCTAAACGGGGGTAGGTTTTAGCTTTAACCTCCGCCATAGTATGATTAGCCTACCTATGAGCCTAAATATATACACCAGAAGCCAGGGGAGAAGCCAGAACAAAACAACAATAATCAAGGAGCAAATTGTTTTATTTTTTCATGCAGCTGACCTACTCAAATCAGAATGAGATTGATTTCGCAAGGTACAGATGGAACCTGTAGCAAGTCTAATTTGATGCATAATTTCGTTATGATAGATTAATATTGCTGTCCAGATGGCACTGCTTGGGTTTGTAATTCACATTTCAACATTCTTTTGTTTTTTAATTATTGAACAGCTGAATGAATTAGCTAGAAGATAGAAGATAGGCATCTCACTCTCCAGTACAACATGCAATGTGATATTGTAAATAACACCACTACAAGCAACACATTGTTACATGGTAAGTGCTTATCAGAGTCCAAAAACATTTACGCATCCTTTAATACTTTTCAAAGTCTTGGCACGTCTCAAGCCATTTCTCCAACCGTCACCAGGTCGGTTAGGAATGTTGGGGAGGTGCGTGGTCGGGCTGTGCGTCCAGCGGACAGTGGTTGCAAAAGTCAGATGGATATTTCACAATGGACCACAGAGCTATCCGCAGCTTTGGACTCTGAATTGCGCCTTAGACATTTTAGCTGCTGTTCTTCATGTTGGACTGTTGAGATGGCCTACTCTAATTTACAGAGTATTATTATACTATCTATCTTCAGAGTTCACACTGTTAGGTGACCTAAACTGGGACATGCTTAACACCCTGGCCATTCTACAATCTAAGCTAGATGCCCTCAATCTCACACAAATGATCAAGGAACCTACCAGGTAAAACCCTAAATACGTAACCATGGGTATCCTCTTAGATATTATTCTGACCAACTTGCCCTCTAAATACACCTCTGCTGTCTTCAACCAGGATCTCAGCGATCACTGGCTCATTGCCTGCGTGCGTAATGGGTCCGCGGTCAAACGACCCCCCTCGTCACTGTCAAACGCTCCCTACAACACTTCAGCGAGCTGGCTTTTCTAATCGACCTGGCCTGGAATGATATTGACCTCATCCCATCAGCAGAGGATGCTCTGTTGCTCTTCAAAAGTGCTTTCCTCACCATCTTAAATAAGCATGCCCCATTCAGAACTAAGTAGAACTAAGAACAGATATAGCCCATGGTTCACCCCAGACATGACTGCCCTTAACCAGCACAAAAACATCCTGTGGCGTTCTACATTAGCATCGAATAGCACCCGCGATATGCAACTTTTCAGGGAAGTCAGGAACCAATATACTCAGTCAGTTAGGAAAGTTAAGGCTAGCTTTTTCAAACAGATTTTTGCTTCCTGAAGCACTAATTCCAAAAGTTTTGGGACACTGTAAAGTCCATGGAGAATAAGAGCACCTTCTCCGAGCTGCCCACTGCACTGAGGATAGGAAACACTGTCACCACTGATATATCTACGATAATAGGTCAATTCAATAAGCATTTTTTTACGGCTGGCCATGCTTTCCACCTGGCTAACCCTACCCCGGCCATCATCTCAGCACCCCTTGCAGCAACTTGACCAGACCCCCCCCCCCCCGCTTCTCCTTCACCCAAATCCAAAGAAAGAACTACAAAATCTGGATCCCTACAAATAACCTGGGCTAGACAATCTGGACCCTCACTTTCTAAAATGATCTGCCGAAATTGTTGCAACCCCTATTACTAGCCTATTCAACCCTTCTTTTGTATCGTCTGAGATCCCCAAAGATTGGAAAGATGCCATGGTCATCCCCCTCTTCAAAGTGGGAGACACTCTAGACCCAAACTGTTATAGACCTATATCCATCCTGCCCTGCTTTTCTAAAATCTTCGAAAGCCAAGTTAACAAACAGATCACTGACCATTTCGAATCCCACCGTACCTTCTCCACTATGCAATCTGGTTTCCGAGCTGGTCATGGGTGCACCTCAGCCACTCTCAAGGTCATAAACGATATCATAACCGCCATCGATAAAAGACAGCACTGTGCAGCCGTCTTCATCAACCTGGCCAAGGCTTTCGACTCTGTCAATCACCGCATGCTTATCGGCAGACTCAATAGCCTTCGCCTCTCAAATGACTGCCTCATCTGGTTCACCAACTACTTCGCAGATAGAGTTCAGTGTGTCAAATCGGAGGACCTGTAGTCTGGACCTCTGGCAGTCTCTATGCGGGTGCCACAGGGTTCAATTCTCAGGCCGACTCCTTTTTCTGTATATATCAATGATGTCGCTCTTGCGGCTGGTGATTCTCTGATCAACCTCTACGCAGACGACACCATTCTGTATACATCTGGCCCTTCTTTAGACACTGTGCTAACAAAGCTCCAAACGAGCTTCATTGCCATACAACACTCCTTCTTTGGCCTCCAACTGCTTTTAAATGCTAGTAAAACGAAGTGCATGTTCTTCAACCGATTGCTGTCCGCACCCACCCACCAGACTAGCATCCCTACTCTGGACGGTTCAGACCTAGAATATGTGGACAACTACAAATACCTAGGTGTCTGGTTAGACTGTAAACTCTCCTTCTAGACTCACATTAAGCATCTCCAATCCAAAATTAGATCTGGAATCGGCTTCCTATTTCGCAACAAAGCCTCCTTCACTCATGCTACCAAATACACCCTCGTAAAACTGACTATCCTACCGATCCTTGACTTCGGCGATGTCATTTACAAAATAGCCCCCAACACTCTACTCCACAAACTGGATGTAGTCTATCACAGTGCCATCAATTTTGTCACCAAATCCCCATATACTACTCACTACTGCGACCTGTATGCTCTCATTGGCTGGCCCTCGCTACATATTCGTCACACCAAACCCACTGTCTCCTGGTCATCTCTAAGTCTTTGCTATGTAAAGCCCCGCCTTATCTCAGCCCACTGGTCACCAGAGCAACACCCACCCGTAGCACGTGCTCCAGCAGGTATATTTCACTGATCATCCCCATAGCCAACTCTTCCTTTGGCCGCCTTTTCTTCCAGTTCTCTGCTGCCAATGACTGGAACGAATTGCAAAAATGACTGAAGCTGGAGTCATATCTCTCTCTCTAAATTTAATTATCAGCTGTCAGAGCAGCTTAGCGATCATTGTACCTGTACACAGCCAATCTGTAAATAGCACACCCAACTACCTCGTCCCCATATTATTACTTACTCTCTTGCTATATTGCACCCCAGTATCTCTACTTCCACATCATCATCATCTGCACATCTATCACTCCAGTGTTAATGCTAAATTGTAGTTATTTCACCTCTATGGCCTATGTATTGCCTATCTCCCTACTCTTCTACATTTACACACACTCTACATAGATTTTTCAAAAAAAATTCTATTGGGTTATTGACTGTACGTTTGTTTATGTGTAACTCTGTGTTGTTGTTTTTGTCACACTGCTTTGCAGGTCACAGTTGTAAATGAGAACTTGTTCTCAACTGGCCTACCTGGTTAAATAAAGGTGAAATAAAAATAAATGTAAAAACTTTTAAAAATTGTAAATTTTTCACAGAACATGGTCAACAATGAAACACACTATTATTATGTCATATGTCTATTAAACACAAATACTATGTTTTAAATGCTCTGCCAAGATTTTCCAGCACACAGCTTTGACCTACTACAGTAGCTATGTAACCAATGTGAAACGGCTAGCTAGTTAGTGGTGGTGCGTGCTAATAGCGTTTAAATCGGTGACGTGACTCACTTTGAGACCTTGAAATAGTGGTTCCCCTTGCTCGCAAGGGCCATGGCTTTTGTGGAGCGATGGGTAATGATGCTTCGTGGGTGTCAGTTGTTGATTTGTGCAGAGGGTCCCTGGTTCGAGCCCAGGTTGGGGCAAGCAGAGGGATGGAAGCTATACTGTTACAGCTACATATGTTGGTCTATTGTACTTCAAACAATGTGTAAGCAGGTTGCTTAGGATTCAAACCTTCTCGAACAGCCTATCAACCAATCGCCATGCTAATAGGCTAATGATACATAATAATTCCACTAAAATCATTGAATCTTATTCTACGATAAGTTTAACCAGTACACTTCTAGACGACTATACCCCCATGTTCTGTACAATGAGTCATGACATACATTACGAAGCACTAAGAGAGACATGCAATGCAACAACCTTTATTTAGAGCTCCCTCCCATGGGGGAAAAAAGGTCAGACCATTGTGACTGCAGATGCACACCTGTGCAACATCTCAATAACAAAAGAATAGACTTTGAGTGCTTGACCAAGCGTCATGGACAACTTCAGTTAGAGTTTTCTCTGTAAGTATGTCCTACTGAATAATATGTCACAAGTGCACTAATAACAAGAATCTGTACCCTGTGGCTAGCAGGAATATTAAACTAAGTTGAAAATCCAGCAATAAACACACAGCAACAGCTGTATCGTCTATAGAAACATGGCTTGCATATCTCTCCATTGGGATATTTCATGTATAGGTATCAGCGAGAAATTTATCTGGAGGCATGTAATAAATCTGCAAACATTGCTGTTATTGGTCCGTTTGACATTTTTCCTCCCTTAAGAAGCTTGGCTTTTCGATTGTCATTAGATATGCAAATAACAGCTCCATTTTATGTTCCTAGGTGAACAAAAGAAAAGGATGCATTGCTGTAGCGGAAAACAATTAAGCAGTGCTCTTCACAGCAGCAGCTGGCAGCTCCCTTTAGATAGCTAGGGGAGAGAAAAGGTCCCTCACTTAGGCAGCACCGTCAACGCAGATAGTCTAGTTGAATGTGGAATTACACAAAGCTGTGTTTGAAGATGTCACATCACCTCCGAGTGGACTGTCTGTGTGAGTCATGCTTGTGTGTATGTGCTTCACACTGCCGAGAAAAAGGAACCATTGACTAGGGAAAGAGACATCACCATACCCCCCCCCCACCCCCCCACCCCCCCTACAGACAGCAATGATGCTGTTTTTTCTTTCTTTAGAAACTCAGTCATCTAAGTGCATTATCATTGTAGCTCTGAGACACAGTTCACAATGCTCTGTCACTTGAGACAAAATACGCAGGATTACATAACTTTATCCCATGGCAAAACGGCTGACCTTTTACATCACACTGCACCACTCAAAAGAATGGAGCAAAATAACAGACAAGGTCCTGAACATTCATATAAAGTGCTCCCATTTTAGTCCAGCACTTCACTCTAGATAATTTCAACTAAATATTGTTATATGCTACAGAAAGATAGTCATTTATTTCTCCCTATGGCGCCAAAGAACATGAAAATCGCTTCATGTAACTCATCCTAGCAAACTCACTTCATTTGAAAGTTATCTATTTTTCTTTCCCCATCAAATCTGGAAAATATCTTAGTCTATTTAAAGGTTACCCAAGAAAAAATAAGAAAACAGGTTAGGTCTTTGTGCTATTGTAAATGTAAGAACGAGCAGTTAAATTAGTTCTTTTTACAACTAGTTACTGTCAGGGATGGTATCCTTAGTGCTGCAAATTCAGTTCCATAGCAGAGGAGACAGGAGTCAAAACTGACTTTTTGAATTGTTCATGTGTCTTTTTTTCTCTCTCGGTCTGGAATTGCCTATGGGTAATGTCAACAGAGATTTCACGGCACACTGCTGGTACCGTACATCAGCCAGGCTCAGATTCCCCTTACCTGTGATTTACATCAGAGCTGAGCCACAAAGGGATTTTCCATGCCACTGACAGGGCTACACTCCAGGGCTCCGGAGTTACGCACTCGAACAATGCTGCTCGGCCACACGGCATAGAGATGCTTTTATCTCCAAGAGAGAGACTCTGCATGACTGCATTTAGTCACTTTCCCTACTACAGTATTAAATAACTTAAATATGATATGCTGAAAATACCCTATGAAACAGAGCTTGTCTTGTAGTGTTATCTTGGGATAAAGCACAGTACATTTCAGAATATACATGCATTACCTTATAACATAGTCATGCAAATATACTACATCACCAAAAGTGTGTGGACACCCCTTCAAATGAGTGCATTCGGCTATTTCAGCCACACCCGTTGCTGACAGGTGTATAAAATCTAGCACACAGCCATAGACAAACATTGGCAGTAGAATGGCCCATACTGAAGAGCTCAATGACTTTCAACGTGGCAGCATCATAGGATGCCACCTTTCCGACAAGTCAGTTCGTAAAATGTCTGCCCTGCTCGAGCTGCCCCGGTCAACTTTTGTTATTGCTGTTATTGTGAAGTGGAAATTTCTAGGAGCAACAACGTCTCAGCCTCAGTGGTAGTTCACACAAGCTCACAGAATGGGGCCGTCGAGTGCTGAAGCACGTAGCGCGTAAAAATCGTCTGTCCCCGGTTGCATCACTCACTACCAAGTTCCAAACTGCCTCTGGAAGCAATGTCAGCACAAGAACTTCAGGAAATTAGTTTCCATGGCCGAGCAGCTACACACAAGCCTGAGAACACCATGCACAATGCCAAGCGTCGGCTGGAGTGGTGTAAAGCTCGTGGCCATTGGACTCTGGAGCAGTGGAAACACGTTCTCTGGAGTGATGAATCACGCTTCATCATCTGGCAGTTCGATGGACAAATCTGGTTTTGGTGGATTCTAGGAGAACACTACCTGCCCCAATGCATAGTGCCAACTGTAATGTTTGGTGGAGGAGGAATAACGCTCTGGGGCTGTTTATCATGGTTCGGGCTCGGCCCCTTAGTTCCAGTGAAGGGGATTCTTTGTGGCAACAGTTTGAGGAAGGCCCTTTCCTGTTTCAGCATGAGAACGCCCCCATGCACAAAGCAAGATCCATACAGTGAGGCAAATAGTGTCCTTCCTGGAATGGCTATAACAGGAAGGGGGAGGGGGTTGTCCCTGTATGAGTGCCCCTCCCTATTACCCCTGACTGGGAGATGGATTCTGGCTGTCACACCTGCCTGACTCTGTTCCTGCCAGATGCGGAAGGGTCACAGGGAAAGCACCCAAACACTCATCAATCTCACCATTGTCCAATGCTCCTCTGGCTTCTATAACAGGTTCCAATATCCATTTAGTCGCTCCAGATGCTTACAAAAATGCTTACATACACAGAAATGGGGTGGTGAAATCTATTGACCTGAAATACCTGTGTGGGTAGATAAAAAAACAAATATGGAGGGAGAGATAAGAAGAGTTAAATGCCATATTTTGTTACATTTAGAGTAAATGAATGGAGATATAAAGATACTTCTTCCAAGACATTTTAAAGCCAGAAACTATCAATTCCAAGTATTTTAGGTCAAAAACTAGCTCTTATTTGGGGTCTGTTGTGGTCATAATAGAGGAAGAACAGCGTTTCCTTGAGCGATGTATATTTTGTCTAACATTGTTCCTGCTGTAAAAAGGCTCTGCAACAATAATGGTGTGAAAATATTGTATTTTTCCCTCTCCCCACCCTTTAGTTCCCTCTCTTCATTTTTAATTCTCTCAACTCCTTGCTCTCCAGGGGTTGAGAATAATGTACACAAGCACCATAGCAGAATTGAGAAGTGCTCGTGTTGTTTGTGCCTGGTGAAAGAAATCCTCACCGCATTTTCTTTCCCCAAACAGACTTAATTGCAGAGAATCAGAAAGTTGGAGAATTCCCCCAGTATGCAGATCCACTTTGATTCTGTCACTCATACTGTGTAGCTTTTGATTAGCCATTGTTCAACACAGCCTTTTCATGACCATGAACAGTTACCAGGCGCCCGCCATTAAACTAACTTACAGTAACTTCATGCCCTTCTCTAACTGGGGCACCAGCTAGACCTCAAACAGCTTGTTATTGGAGGGATCACAACATAATACAACTTCTATTCAAGGGAACAAGCTGGTAGAAAGAAAACTAGCGCAAAAACAGGGATAATTCAGTGACAAATTGGAAACCAATAGGTTTATGGTACCTACATGAGGCATAGCAATAATACATGACATACAATAGATACAGTCAATTTAGTTGAAGTCAAAATGGGGCAAATCTCATCATATCCTAATCTGATGATCAGAAGTCAATATATAAATTCCCCTGACAACAAATCATCAAATCCACTCACAAAATCTGCCATGATTTGTTGAAAATGGATTGTTATTTTCTGAGCTTGCTGTATATGGCAGATGGTGCTAGACTAACCCCGTCTTCATAGACACCAGTCTATGTACCTGTGTGTGTGTGTGTGTGTGTGTGTGTGTGTGTGTGTGTGTGTGTGTGTGTGTGTGTGTGTGTGTGTGTGTGTGTGTGTGTGTGTGTGTGTGTGTGTGTGTGTGTGTGTGTGTGTGTGTGTGTGTGTGTGTGTGTGTGTGTGTGTGTGTGTGGGAGAGAGCGAGAGTGTGTTTGCGAGAAAAAGAGAGGAAAAGAGAGAGCCCATGAGACTTTCCCGCTAACACCTACTCCTCATGCTGTACAGAGGGAGTCCTTGCCTGAGGACAACTTTTACAGTGTCAGTGTCAGAGCAGACGGATGACTTGTTCTTCAGTGGCTTGCTAGTCCTCTCAGACAGTGAAATCACACTGCCTGGCATTCCCAGAGCTGCTTGCCAGAGTGCCTGGCCCGACCTAGCTCCCTGATTTACACACATCAGAGGGCTAGGCCAGTTGGGATCGTCACTTTAACTGCCTGCAGAAGCCTTCTCCCAGGCTAAGTGACTAACTCCACAAGATTGGATTCATATGCTAAAGGTCAGGACAGTAGATCATAAGGCCTACATGGTCTGAGCCGGAAATGAATCCCAAGGCATCAGTAGTAGGGTAAATTAAGCTATCCCGAAAAGTGTTTTCCTCAACACTATTGTTAATTACTACCACAAAACGACAAGTGAATCGAGAAGGAAATAAACAAAAACTATTGACTAATTAATGTGTTTGGGGGATGGAACTTGTTTTTGCTAATTGGCATTCATATTTTAAAGGGACACTTTCTGCTCATGGTGACGAATGGCTCATAACACAATGCTTCCTAAGAGGATACTTTTATAATTTGACAGGTTTTATCTTCTATATTCTACCCATACACAAATGCAGAGACATTTCCGCTCCAATTAAATATGTAAAGAACTGTAACTGTGCAAAGACACTATAATTAACAATGTTGTCATTTCTTTGCAAAAATGCAATATTTGTTTTCAGATATACTTTTTTGGTCATTGAACATGAAGACAAAAACAATGATTTGTCCTGAGGCACTAATTGTATGCCTTCCATAACTTTCACCACTAGTCATTAATACAACAGTTGTAACCACAGCCATACAATGACGATAAGCAGCTCACTAGTGTTTGTGCATCGTAAGGATTGGGGTATAAACAAGAAAACTAAATCAGACATAAAACAAATGCTGCCCCAAGACAGAATGCAACAAACAGAATATTTCGACAAAATGGATGGGGATAAACATATCTTGCCTGGAGAATTCCAGATTTGCCAATATACAAGCACTCTATAAATCAAAGTTTTCCTCTAATTTGCACTTGTTCAGATATCTGGGGGGACTGTGTTTGTTTATTTTCCCCTCAGAGTCTGGCAGTTAACCACTTTGAAATTAAGCCTGTGACAAAACATAGAGACGTATTGTATGGGAAAGCAGGCATGTCAGCTTTGGAGAACACGATTTATACTCATACATTATATTCTATTTACAAACCGCATTAACGCCCATGGCAAAATCCCCTCTCCCATAAATCTAGGGTATCCCTTCTTCTCCTAGTATCTGACTGGCCCGCAGTTTTCAATTTCTGGAGCAAGAAAGGGACAGAGGTATAAAGCTCTTTCGACTGTTACATCTGTTCTACTTTATTACCAGTCTTTTGGGAAAATAGGAGGACAAGCTTTGCAGCCAGCTATCTGTTTACATTTTCTCTACAACACTATATTGGAATTATAATTGTGTTCTATGGCGCCTTCTTTTGGTGCATAGGTCTGTTTAAAGGTCCTGTGGTGCCAGAGAAATGAAGAAAAATGAAACCATTTTTGAGGGATTCGATTACTTGGTAGAAAGCTCAGCTGCACAGATTTCTCCTCTCTTTTTTTTCTTCATGGTGCCACTCTCACGGGAAGGATGATATTAAAGGGGGAATGGGGCTGATGCAAACACATTGAAAATATTTAGCAATTAAGGCTGATGCAGACAAAGGAAATGTTATTATTGATGGAGGATTATGAACGGGATAATTACAGCGGATCTAATGTCCACAGTCACAATTCTAAGTGCCTGGCCAAAGTGATATTAATTGCTTATTGACTTTAGTGACTCCCAATGTTCAAGGTCACAGGGGGTCACCGTGTTCAAGGTTACATGGTGCATTTGGTTGGTTAGAGGTGCCTTGGAGTCCAGCCATCACCAGATTGGATATCTGAGCCTGGCAAACTGGCCTTGGTGAATAAAACATTGGTGAATGAAACAAACATTATTTTTGCACATTTTCTTCTCCCACATTTGATTCTCAACTGTTCATAAAGATTGTATGCATGTTAGGAGGTTGAGTATCTTCAGGATAAAAATGTACATTACTTTAGTGAAACAGTGTTACCAACCAACTTTGGCCTGCAGTTGAAGGTGGACGGGAGGTTGATAATGATGATGAGTCTCAACACGAGGTGAATCTGAAGCAGCACAAAGTTAATTATTCAGTCTAGATTGGCAGTGCTCTCTCTCTCCCTCAACTCATGTCCACCTATTGATTAAGCAGAGGTTTTCAACTTGGCCCCGTTTCCACCTCATGTTATAATTTCCTCCAAAATATGAGTCTGTCAATAAGTAATTACTTGCTTGGCAATTTGCAAAATGCAAAATGTTCATCTGAGAGTGGAAGATCCATATCAATTGTTCATTTACATATGCAAATGAATCTAGCAGGAGGAAAACCAACATCAGTGCCATCAACATTTGAATGCTAAAAAGCCAAGGTGCTACAACAGAGAAAAACAAAGGTCTACAGAGTGAATTTGGAGAAATGTCAAAAGCCCGAAACGTATGTTAGGGTGTAATTTCAGTGGGGAACAAATGTGTCCAGATTTGATCACTCTTGTAAGCAGTTCCGTATGTGTGGCATACATTAGTGGGAGATGGACTCTTAGCTGCTCCATTAGTCTTCCCCAGATAATGCAACACATTTTAGCCCCCGTTTACTTAACATGCAGGATCCGGCCCCTCTATTTGCTCTAATCAACTGATAAGACGAAAGCCCTTTCTCCAACCCCTGGAGGGTGAAAACTGAACTCCTAATGGTCATTAGTAGTAATTATGTTCCGTAACTGGCACATCCAGCCCCTTTACTGTGTTGATCCCAGTCGGGCACAGGGGACCCAGATAGCTGATCCAAGGCACTTCTGGGCATGCCGTTATCTGCCAGGCAGACCGCAGCTCGTAAGATAAAAGTCAAGTTAACTTTCCGGTGTGATGAGACATGCTGTGTTGGTTGGGCCAACTTGATTTGAGCAACACTGTTTCTTTTGTTTGGAAAAGTGTGCTGAGGTGTGTGTGTGGGTGTATGTGGATAGAGCAAGAAGGAATATTTAGCACTGTATCACCATTGTATGAGCTAATTGTTGACGAAGGTATCCTGAGGACACAATAAGCTAGGCTAAGTCCAGGACTGGGCATGTAACAATAGCCTCAATCAGCTGACACAGCCTTTTTCAAAATGGTTTCTGTGGAGTTGTGATTTTATGCAATCCGTTTTCCTCTCCTTTCTCAGATCAAACGCCTCTGCCCTAATCCCAAGAGCCGAACCTGTGGAGCGTGATCCTTATCGACAAGTGCAAAGCTAGTGCAGACAGAGTGGGATTCAATTACATATGCACAGACCTTTTCAGAATAGAGCATCCGTGCTACTAGTGATGCAACAAAGGATGGAATCTCCTTACTCTTGCATTGTAAACGTTTGATAATCCAATCCAAAAGACTCATCCCGATTCTTCAAAGGTCCGACCTTTCAGATGTGATGAGATGAACCTGTTCAGTCAGTTGATGAGCAGGCTACCTTGAAATTAGTATCTCTCACTAAGTACATTGTTGAAAAGGTTATTGAATTCATATTTTAATGTCTGAACATTATTGCCATGATTAAATGAAAAGAACAGAAATGAACATGAATAATACAACAGCCATTGTCAGCTAGTCATAATCTCAGTGTTAATTGGCTTTGCTTTTTATCCAACTTGATATAAATCAGATGTAGTGATAGAGCTGTATTATTGCAACGCCCACATGTTCCATTTTGCCCTTATTAATGAAATACGACGAAGATATGTAACTCAACAGCCTTAAAGTGAACCCAAATCTAGGCCGAATATGTTGCACTGAAGATGCATCTTTAAGCGATAGCTTAATCAAAAGCAATAGGAACTGTGTGAAGAGGGGACGGCATACGGGGAATCATCTTTGTATATACAAGACAACAGGAGTGCGTTTCCTACCCGCCGGCTGTGACGAGGCAGGCCATTGTCAGAAAACTAATAAAGAGGCTCCATGTGTTGTAGTGCGGTAATTACACAGCCTGGGATATCGGTACGCTATTTATGAAAACATTGTGCATCAACAAAAAGAAAAGGTCATCAACATGGAAACACCACTAGCATTAGCATTTTCACAGCCCACACTTGTGTACCTCTATAAATGGGAGATAAGAAAACATGACATTCTTTTTTTTTTGCGTGCAAGAAAACATTGATAAACATGGCACATTTTAGCAGTGGGGATACAGGCTACTGTGATTGGAGCAAACATCACCAGGTAGGGGGATATACAAATAGTGAAAAATACGGTGCTGTGTGGCAGCATCAATCCAGAGGTCGCATTCAGTTTGCTAGGTCATCCCCTATGAGTGAGTGTGATACATTTTAAGATCAATGAAGATATGAAGTGATGAAACTATCACAGCAACTGTAAATATAGGTACACTCCTTCCCCGGGTACCTGTTCCTCATAGGTCAATGATCAATAAACCTCATACATCTACAATGTGAGTAGTTCCCAAAAGATGTATCTGTGATTGACATTGGTTGTGCAATTTAAATGATCATGCACATGAGGAAGTACCATTTCTCACTATGTGGTGGAGCAGGTGAACTCCTTGATGATTATTCTCAGTTCCAGGGTAACCAGATGAGCTCGGATATGGGGCTCAAGTTAAACTTCAGTCCACATGGGCAGTGATGTCAAAAGACTTAAAAAAAAGATGTACATTTGATCATTGGACCCTCTTCTATTGATAACGAAACAAAAATATGGATATTGTAACTGTTCATTGTACGATAGAATGGTAGAGTGAGGAAGAAAAAAAAAATTCAGACTTATCTTGTGAATCTCTATGGACACTATCATACATGTCCTTCCCAGTTGCATAACCAAACTGATGATATACCATTATAGCTACGCCCCAAGAATAATGCATTTCACTGTACTGCAAGTCATAGCTTTTCACACAATTGTTGGCTTACTCGTATTCCTCCCATCCCTCTTGCTTACTATCAGCCAAGGGCACATGTCTGAACAACACAATACAGCGAAGAGATGCTGTATAACGGCATGTGTGTGTCTAAAACAGAAGCCCATTACCAACACAATTGGCGGCTAACAAAGAAAGCCATCCCTCTTTGAGCACTATTCCACAACTCTACATGTTCAGTCCTGATTTCCATTAAGGATTCATGACTGATCTGGATTTTATATTACAGCGTTCTGAATTTTTCATGCACGCACCCACCCCCCACCCCGTCATCCAAAAGAAAAGCGAGAAAAAAACGGAAAAATCGGCAAAGATTTTATATCCATAGGTTTCACACATTTCACTGCATTGCCACTACTACCTGCCAGTAGGTCCTTTCTATATGATGGACGTTAAATCTCTATTTGTAAGGCTTTGCTGTTGAATCATGGACACCATTGAGATTCAAATACAGCCAAACACATTGGCAGAGGATATGAGTTTGTATGTGAACTGGGTTGTTGAGGAAGTCTGCTAGGTTGCCCTTTTTATTCTTGTTTTATTCTTTCAGCAATTATTTCAGCTATTTCTTTCTTTTTGCAAAAAGGATCATGAAACAGAAATAATTCATTTGTGATAAAGGTCAGAGGCACAGTCTGTTGGCTGAGGCAGTGTCACTGAGAAACGCCTGGGCCATTGATTCTCCATGGATACTTTCTTTTACAATTTTTCCTGCTCAACTCACCATAATAGCTACAAAACAGTGAATAAGGTTAGCACCTTTTTTCCCTTTCACTCTGCTATGATTATCATCATCTTTGCAAGTGGAGATTGGTAAAGAAATGGGTCTTCAAGCAAATGTCAGCGCCATTGTTGATTTCAGCTTTGTTGTTATTTTGGTACAGGAGGGTGAGGTGCGAGGGGGAAGGGGGGCGGATTCTGTCATCTTAGAAAATTCCAGAAATAGGCTTTCCTCCCACCCCTTCCCATTGTCTTCTTCCGGCAGCCCACATGTGCTCCTAGCTAACCATGAAGCCAAATGCACAATAACAACATCCATTCTTAACAAGATTACTTTGTAGTCCCAGTTTTGCTCCTAGGCTGTGTATGGGAGTAGAGGCACAGGGATAAGCTGTGCTGCCTGCAGCTACTCATGCTGAGGATGCCATCCATAGGAGAGAGATGGAGAGCTGAGCCAAACATCTACTGGCTCAAAGGGTATCTTAGCTGCCCACGATCACTGAAAGAGGCCAATTAGTAGGTTTTAGATCATTATAATCGTAGATTTGAATAATCAGATTTGGATAATTTGTAACCTCAATTATGGCAAATTGATCCTGCCTGCCCAATGTTTAGTGCATGTCTTGAATGAATATAGGCCGACATTACATTCACCCATAGAGGGTGACATAAAGGTCACATCCCAACATGTCTCCATAATGAGCTCTCTATAGTGGTACACATACGGTGCATGTATAATATCCCCAGAATAATTGGGGTTAGTTAACTGGCATATCTAGAAGACAATGAATGATGGAATGTCAATAAAAGACTGTGAGACTGAAAGCATTAAGCCTGTTAGGATTAAACAAATGGCTTTTTGGGTTGGGGAAAAGTGAGAAACCCAAAAAAGAGATGATTTAGCCAAAGCAATGCACAAGCAAAGCATTAGAGGTGAACTGCTTAATTCCAATTATTAGTTTGGGCAGAGTTCACGGCACTTTGCCAGCCGACTCATTGCACCAATACCAATATCTACAGATCGAGCTGGGGCCAGGATGCAGGAAGCAGAGCCGCCAGTCGCTAGAGGAGAGGTTAATACCACATATCAGCTCGCTAACACTGACATGGGAGCACTAATCACTGCAAGCCTTTCCAAGGTTATATCACATAATACCCATTTATTAGGAATCTGTACTAAATCCTGAAAATACCCATAAGTAGCTGTATGAATCTGGTCATACACTCACTAACCCAGCACCTTGGTATGAACAATGGCTACCTTGTCATATAGTCAGGGTTTCTGTGGCAACAGACTTGGACACTGTATGCATATACTGTAATATTTGATGCATGTATAGGGAACAATTGTCTCACTCTATATAATATATGACCTTAAGAGTACATATCACTGTGTCTGAGGGATTGTGGCATCTCCTGCTTCCTACATCTTGCCTGACGATATATGCATGCTGTTCATTGTGCAATCTCACAGTCAGTCAAAAGGTAACAATGAGAGAGGAAATAGAGTATGTGTGTGAATGTGCACGTACTGTATGTGATTTACACAGGCACCATCTCAGTGTTATTGCGATAAGACAAGGTGTAGGTGTGCATGGTGGTGTATCTGAGAGAGAGCGACAAAGAAAGAAAGATAGAAAGAAAGAAAGAAAGAAAGAAAGAAAGAGAGAGAGAGAGAGCGAGAGAGAGAGAGAGAGAGAGAGAGAGAGACAGACAGAGAGGGGAAAAGAAAGAGAGAGAAAGAGAAACAGAGAGAAAGAGAGAGAGAGAGAGAGAGAGAGACAGACAGACAGACAGACAGACAGACAGACAGACAGACAGACAGACAGACAGATAGACAGAGAAACAGACAGACAGACAGACAGACAGACAGACAGACAGACAGACAGACAGACAGACAGACAGACAGACAGACAGACAGACAGACAGACAGAAAGAAAGAAAGAAAGAGAGTGAGAGAGAGAGAAAGAATTGAATTGAATTGAAAGAGAAAGAGAGAGAGAGAGAAAAAAAGAACGAAAGAAAGAATCAAAGAAAGAAAGTGAGAGAGAGCGAGCGAGAGACAGACAGAGGGAAAAAAAGAGAGAGAAAGAGAGACAGACAGAGAGAGAGACAGACAGACAGACAGACAGACAGACAGAGAGCGAGCGAGCGAGCGAGCGAGCGACAGACAGACAGACAGAGAGAGAGAGAGCGACAGACAGACAGACAGACAGACAGAGAGAGAGAGAGCGACAGACAGAGAGAGAGAGATAGAGAGAGAGACCTAGAGAAGAGCATGAAGAGAAATAGAACGCCAGCATTTATTTAAGTCCTGCATTGTATGCATTTTTAATGATACAACACCTGGTCAAAAGCAATTGCAATGGGACTTTTACAATTGCACTCATATCATGACTGTGGTGTTTTAGATTATACTTCCTACTCATTTTTGGTTTTGTCCCTGTGCCCCTCCACACCACACACATACACCTTGTTAATGGGGAGCAAAACGACAGCACAGAGCAATAGACAACCTGTCAACCTCTTCCAAGGAAGCAATAATGTGATCCCACAGCTCAATCAGACTCAATGCTGGGGCCTGGTGTTTTATTACAGTCACTGTAGAAATGGAATGGGGGACTGGGCTCATGTTCCAATGATATAAAGGCCTCCATGATATATACTAGCAGTAACAGAGTAAGATAACCCACAGCAGAGAGACATACAAGGAGAAAATATTTGTTATAAATGTTATAGTTAGACTGATTCTGTAGTCAATACCTATCATTTTGGTCTCCACATTAGCGTTCATTAATGAGGAGTAATACTCGTGTTCACTCCTACTCCGAAGCCTTCAATCAAGGGCGAAGATCAATATCCACTCGACCCTGCACTGACTCCGTCCGAACCTAAGCAAATGCAGGGTAACGCGTGGGATCTTCTCAGATCACAGTTCACTTTGGCGGGGCTGAATTTGATCTACTAAAAAAAAAAACTTGTCAGGAAGCTCCGAGGAGGACGTCGTCTGTAGCAGCACCAACACCCAGAGAGAGCTTGCCACCACGCATTATTGAAGTCGAATACGACGAAACTTGGACACTGTCAACCCCCCCCCCCCACACACACACACACACACACTCCATCGCCCCTGAGGACAAGCTTTCCAGGACTCAAGAGTCCCTCTCACTTTAACAAAGCCTATCATACAGAAGGAGAGAGAGAACTGACAGGTGAATAGGAGCAAAACTTCAGCCAGCTCCTTGGTACTCTTATGGGATAAACAAACATCTGGGACTTGCCTGGATACCCGATGAGTGTCTCTTCACCTGTGAGGAGCAGTGCACTAAGAGTGGTTGTCACTTAGTGAAATATCCTATGACAATATTTCAAAATTATAGTGATGGTGAGAAGCTGTTGATCAAACAATTAGTACCAATATATGGGTGATTTTCATCAAATCAGTTGCTAACCAAAGAAAAGTTAGTAGGGATGTGAGATACGGGATCTATATCCAAGCCCACACTTTTGCAGGCCTTGCATGCGATCCATCTTATGGTAACAGATATCTGGTTTTGAACAGCAAAAGGAAACATCTTCTTCCAAAATATATATATATATATAAAACGTTCATTTCTGCATTAATAATCAAACCCAATCTCTTTATTACTGTCAGTCCTCACAATCTTGTAGCTCAGTATGAATTGTTGAATATTAATGGCTTATTATCAATTCTCTTTGTGCAAAACACATACAATTGAATCAGAGATAAAAGCATTGGACAATAAGAAACAGGATCATTTGGATACATCTGCACCACAATGGGAAGAATGGAGTCCATTCTTATCCATTCTTCAAAACATTAAACAACATGAGATCAAATGAAAAGGAAAATGAAAGTTGCATCAGCGCTATGGGAGACACAGCACACTGTAACACAGACTATAATCAATTTGACGCTTTACAAACAGTCTAATTTTCTTTGGTTGGGAAAAAAAAATGTTGATTTGCTGAATATGTATCTCTCCTTTCAGTGTAATGTTTGGTTTTGTGGATTAAAATGACTGTGCACTTGGCAACATTAAATGATTAAACTCACAGAGAGTTCAACTCACAGAGAGTTAAATCCAAGGATGAAAAGTTTAAAAATGTCACCATGAAAACGTACTATCCTGGCTTAGACTAGGATTTGTGAGAAGTTTGGACAGTAGTCTGAGGAAGATTTAGTAAAATTAGAAAAAAAAAAAAAAAATTGTAACTTCATACCAGAATATACACTTTATGCCATTAATATGACGTTCTACAAATCAAATCTCCCACCTGCACTCACATTGCTCTTAATGAGTTGATATTTTGGAGACATTGCTCAATCAGGGTTAATCTTAAAATCCCCCGCACACCACTTCTACATTGGAGCAACAAGCTTTTACAGCTGTCTCGACAGCTTCAGTTTTACAGGCACTGCGTTCCCTTCAAATGGGAGTGACATAGGGTAACGCAGATCCAGCTCAGTGAATCACAATGTCAGACTGGCGGTGCTGTAAAGAACAGCAAATATGACGCTGTCTCGCATTGTGACCATCTCACACTCCCACACCGCTCACTTTTACATTTATGCTAATAGTCTCCTTCCAATGCCAGCAGGAACTCAAGGGGATCTTGGTTGCTGAAAAGACAGGAGATCTATGTATAATTAAACATCAGAGTGCCGCACAATAAAATGTAAAGGATGGAATGAGTCTAATCTCAGCCTGGGGTTCCTCAATAATCAACACACAAACACAGGCTGCACTGAAAAACTGAGATCTGAATCACACCTCCCACTTCCATTTGATTCATTTTTTAATTAAGCATGAGAAAGAGAGAGCCAGAGTGTGAGTGAGAGACAGAGAGAGAGAGAGAGAGAGATATCATACAGGTGTAGGATCTTAATTTGACCAGTTTCTCACAGCAGGAAAATAATCCTGCAGCAACAGGTTTTAATGTGTGGATAAAAATGAATGTACATTTTTGTTGAGGTTGATACATTTTTTCATGAGGAAATCAAAAAATGTTATAAACCTTTTTAAACCTTGAATATCCCACAAGTTAGCATTTCCTGCTACACAGGACATTTCCTGCAACAACAGGGTGATCAAATGAAGATCCTACACCTGTATCTTACTGCAACATTGAACTTATCTATGCTCTGCCAGCCATGCTCAGGAGTACTTAACCTTGTGAATAATAATGCAACTCATCAACACTGTCTCTCAAATGCGAGACAAATCCATCCTCAACCAAACTAACTCCTACAATCCTTGCCATGTCCTTCAGCCTACACATGCTAATTATTTTGAGTGAGAACGGCTAAATATGCTTAAAACAATCCCCGACTAAGAACAGGGGCTTCATGCACACCTAAAACCAAACAGATTTGAGAGCTATCCTTATTTGCCATGAACCCTCCTGGCAATTCTCTCCAGCAGTGTGACCAACTCTATATGCATGCCAAAAGCTGCATCAATCTAATTCAAAGATACACCTTGGAGATCATTACAGGGATACGAAGAGCCATTAGAGGATCCGACAGAGACTGTTTAACTGAAACTCGTGAAATATGAATGCTGCACTTATCTATATTTTGGTGTTTGTATGGTAGTTGGAAAACACATGTGTAAACACCGCATTTGAGCATGTGATTTAATGATATACCCATGTGACAATAATCCCCCCCAAAAATCAAGTTAGAGTGCTAAATTAGGTGACATCCTGCCATTCTTTAGGCTTTCAGACAGTACTGTAGGGCTTCATTTTCCACCTCATGAATATTTAGAGACTTCTACCAAACCATGAAGCCCTTGCTTTATAGTACCATTGTGCTATTAATTATGATCATCATGAATTCCTTCTTTATTGCTGTTATGTTCGCAATGATTGAACATAAAACTATGTGTTTTTCATATTGCAATGGTGGGATAGGGATTGAGATATAGGTGCAGCAATCATTCAAACAATATAATAGCTGCCTTGTCATTTCAGCATGCCCCCAACTACTAGTAGTACATGTCATGACAGCATTAAGGTACAAAATATACAGCAAGAAATAACCTCATCAATAAATCGATAAACAGCTGCAGTACGGTATGTGTAAATCATGCTACTGTGGGGTCAAATATTATCCTTGATGGCATATTCTGTTGCATGTGCTGGAGTGGTTGGGTAATGGACAGAGGTGGTAGCTGCCAGGTTGAGACTCCCCAGGTGCGTTCTTGCAATGAGCTGTGAACAAGCTGCTTCGGCCTGCCTCGTCAACAACCCTCACTGGGCCCTGGGCCCTGAGCCTTGGCCCGGCCACGTCTACACAGGCCAGGTACCAGGTGTCCCTCATCCTTTGGATTATAGGGCTCTTTCAAATGCTCAACAATGAAATGTTGCAAAAATTCCCCCTTTTTATCCTTGTGTTCCTATGACAAATACTTCAAAGGAAAACCACACCCAAAACCCTGGCCAACAAAAGAACAAAAACGGAAAATGGAAAAGAAAAAGAAAGAATAAAACAACGAGTAGATATTTCTACTGTACACATGGTTGTACTGTAGGTCATTCCACTGCAATGTAACGCATCATTAGTTATTCATTTTCACTCTGTTATTCCATATTTCAGGGACACTACACAAAACGCCTCAGCGCAGAATTTGGTAGCTGTGGATTTATTTGTTCTCTCCAAAACCCTGCATGAGATCAGGCCAGTGTCTGTCTCTCTCTCCAGCACTAAAACTAGCCCACAAAAATGTAAAAAAAACTATTGTGGAGCATTTAAATGGCTGAATTAATGTTTCTACACGATAAGCAAGCTTAATATACAGCTGACAATTACAGTACTCACCCTGCCAACTAGAATTGGATCTGGTCCAGAGAACTCCTCCAACACAAACATTTGATTCCAAACCCATCCTCTCTTGGCTCGACTAAGTATTCTTTGTCCTTCAACGAGGCCACGTAGGAGCGCAGTGGAACCAGTTTGTAAACTTTTGGACTGGCTGATGATGGGGGTCATGGATGTATAAGGAACACACGTAATCCACACAAGCAACAAGGAAGTCCACACGTCTGTCAGCATCTCCTCGGACCGTTTGGGCATTGTTATGACACTTATTTTTCCAAGATCAACAGCTCTCCCTTAGATGATAAACAAAGGTTACTTCTTCCTTCTTTGAGCGTCAGAGCTTGAATTCATTGTGCGATGAAGGTCACTCACATGGCTTCATTTGCCTCCATTGCAAATGGTGAGGGGATGTACTACTTAATACACCATCCATTTGGTGTTCCAGCAGTGTGAACGATCTAAAAGGGAGAAAACAGAGGTGATCTGTTTTAATCGTATAAATTACAAGGCAACTCCAGTATTCAAAGGAAGGAACCCGAGAGAGTGAATCAAGGTCCTCACTTTAGGTCAGTGGCACCTGACTTTTAAAGCAATGTTTCATATTTAAATCGTACAAACAATCACCAGAGTTAGTTAATGATAATCAATGGACGATAACAATGATATCAACCATTTATTAATCAAAGAAAATGACAAGAGCAGGAAGAGCTGAAGAGGCAGTCCTCTTCATTACAGATGGTATTAAGCAGCAGCAAGCATTACCCTGTGTGATCCTGTGCTCATATCAGACTGCTACAATGTAGGGTAAATGATTGTGTCTCTGGTCTTATACATCTGGTCTAGTCTGATACATGAGATTGCCTATCTTTAATCTGATGTTCTGGAGATTATCCTTGAAAGATTTTGAGCAATTACATGTTGGTTATGATAATTGTTTTCATATTACTTTGGAATCAAATGCATTTACTAATATGCTTTTCATCAAATACCATAGCCATATGAATCAAATGTCCCACATATAACTGTAATTGAGGCTTGAAAAGATCAGAGCATGTCATCTATTTCAGTAAGTACTTATATCCCTGATGAGATCATGCCTGAAGTAATGTGATATAATCTTGCTTATCAACTCATCTACTACTTCTATACAAGTGATTGAATGAAAATCAACTATTATTTTGACTGTAAAGAGAGAAATCAGTGTTGACATTGTGGTACATAGACTGTTTTACAAATATACCATTCATGGTACTTAAATCTAATATACAAGAAATGTCTACAGAACTTGATGTTCATTTACTAGAAAAAGTAAAAGAGTGGCATGTTGCAATGTGCATACAGATGCCAATTTTAGTCCTGCAATCATAGAATTCATAGGATTTTAATTAGCCTATACAGACCAATGAGGGAATCTTCCACATTATGTCAATTGAGATTAAACAATATGAAATGGGAAACGACCAATCATTCTCCTCATTAATAAAAATAATTTAAAAACATCATGGGCAAATGCAAACACTCAAAAACGGTCTCTCCATTTATCAAAGTTGTTAAAGAAAAAAGACAGCAGTGACAGCATTGGAGTTCATAAGGATTTCTTGATAAAGGCCTGTGTACGACATAGCTATTAGAAATTACTCAAATAAACTGTGATAAACAAGTCAGGGATAAAAGCAAGGCTGAGGCAGATACCGACATTTCACAGACAGTAGACAGACATAATCCCTCTATGAACTGGATGGATTTCAAATACCTACTGTTAGTGCCAAGTAAAACATGACAACATTCTCTGTTCCAAATATTAATTGAATATAGTCAACGTGGTTATTACAGTTGAATGTATATATTTATATAACACGTATATATATATATATATATATATATATATATATATATATATATACATATATTTATATATATATATATATATATATATATATATATATATATATATATATATATATATATATATATATATATACATATATATATATATATATATATATATATATATATATATATATATATATGTGTGTGTGTGTGTATATATAGCCATAGCATGTTTCAATGTGAACGACATGGCAAGTTTACATTGAAACATGCTATGGCTATGTTAATTATACACCCCAGAAGCCTAACAATGCATATGTTATGTCTGCTGCCTAATCACGTTCACTTGCTGTTATTGGAATAAAGGAATAAAGGAATAGAAACATGATAAACATCCAAACGTTGAAATTATGCTTATTAATGATGACTGAAACCCTCATTGAATTACATGAAGACCGGTGCCGTATTAGCTCGTTGCCGGCTGGTTTCAGCACCACTCAGAGTGGATAGCGCCACATGAGGTAACGTTGGGCTTCAAATACCGTACTAGCCTACACCTAGCCTGCATCGTCGAGAAACAAAATAGTCTACAACACGGAGGCAATAAGTAATTCCGAATAAATATCCAGTGACAACATAACGCCTGGTCAACAATGTATGATTTTCTCATTCATTTGAAATGGTTGGTAACCACACAAAAAACTAAGACAAGTTGCTAAGTTAAACTACTTACATACTATGGTTTCACTGCAAATGGACAGCACGTCGTCTCAACTGCACTGCCTGGAAGTTAAGCATTCAACACATGTAGTTTCCTTTTCTATCCATCGAAGAGAGATAAAAATACACGGAGCTGAAAATAGACTACGACATTGGAAAGCTGCACTTCCTAAATAGTTTTCACATAGATAGTTAGCCGGTCATTTGTCAACCTTTCTTTCGACTCATTGTGCTGTCCTCATCCACAAGCTAATCTCTGAGTTGTTTTGATATGCAGAACGATATGCAAACATGCAATAGAAGATCAAACAAAAGCCCCGTTCTCTCCCAAACATTTTCATTAACCTGTTAATATATTTTCCTTGTTACTTACTACAGTATCTCGCATCCTTGTGCTTGCACCATTTGACCCTTTCAAAAACGGATTAAAAGCATTGCAATTGCGTTTCTCTTTTCATTCGAGGAGAGACGTTTACAAATGAAAAAATATAACAAAAAGTGTGAAGACACGGTGGAAATCCTTACAGTTTAGTAACCCCGCAGTGGCACTACTTATTGTAGCTCCGACAGGCTTGCTTGCTGACTAGAAAAGTGAGGAGATGGAGGAGAAATGTTCGGTGTGAAGAGCCTCCCCTTTTGCCGCGCTCATTGGACTGATGAAGAGGCAGGTCAACAGCCTCGGAAATGTATGCACGCGCTCAGACACCACACAACGTTTATGGTCGGGTCGGTGGTAGAGTATTGTTTCAAAGATACACTACATGACCAAAAGTATATGGACACCTGCTCATCGAAAATCTCATTCCAAAATCAAAGACATTAATATGGAGTTGGATCCCCCTTTGCTGCTACAACAGCCTCCACTCTTCTGTGAAGGCTTTCCACTAGATGTTGAAACACTGCTTTCTGGGCTTGCTTCAAGAGGATTCGTGAGGTGGGGCACAGATGTTGGGCGATTAGGCCTGTTTGGAAGCACCGAATAATCTAGAATGTCATTGTATGCTGTTGCGTTAAGATTTTCCTTCCCTGGAATTAAGGGGCCTGGCTCGACCTAAGAAAAACAGCCCCAGACCATTAGTCCTCATCCACCAAACTTTACAGTTGGCACTATGCCAAACCCAGATTTGTCTATCGGACTGCCAGATGGTAAAGCTTGATTCATCACTCCAGAGAACGCGTTTCCACTGCTCCAGAGTCCAATGAATGTCGGCGAGGTTTACACCACTCCAGCTGATGCTTGGCATTGTGCATGGTGATCTAAGGCTTGTGTGCGGCTGCTCGGCCATAGAAACCCATTTCACAAAGCTCCCTACAAAAAGTTATTGTGCTGACGTTGCTTCCTAAGGCAGTTTGGAACTTGGTAGTGAGGACAGATGATTTTTACGAGCGACGTACTTCAGCACTCGGCTTCCTGTACTGTGAGCTTATGTGGCTTAGCACATTTCCACTTCACAATAACAGCACAGTTGCCCAGGGCAGCTCTAGCAGGGCAGAAATTTGACAAACTGACTTATTGGAATGGTGGAATCCTATGATGGTGCCAAGTTGAAAGTCACTGAGCACTTCAGTAAGGCCATTCTACTGCCAGTTTGTCTATGGAGATTGCATGGTTGTGTGCTCGTTTTTATACACCTGTCAGCAATGGGTATGGTGTAAAATAGGAAAATCCACAAATTTGAAGGGGTGTCCACATACTTGTGTGTATATAGTGTATCTGTATCTTACACTGTTTTCAGTCGAACAAAGCAATAGAAACAAATGGACTTCAATTAGTTGCTTCAATCCAGTTATATGAGCTCACAGAGCATTTGTGGGCTTACTGCCGTGTTTTGCCTCAGTTATAGCTGATTATGTAGAAATGTGTTTATACAGACAATTTCCTTAAAATGCTTATTCATGTCTAAGCAACACTTTCCTTTGACTAAAAACACTGTTTGCTTCAGAAGGTTACTTACTCTCAATTATTTGCAGCCAGAGGTGCTGAAATGATGGAGAGAAAACATTTATTGAATTGTGTTGCTTGAAGTCCTTCATCAAAATAACATAAACAATTATTATCAAAAGAAAAATGGTCTTCTTTGAAAAACCTAGATGTAGGTAATATGAGCAGGCTATAACAAAAGGTGTATGCATAATTATATTGTCATAGAGTATGTTTTCACTGAAAGGGCACTCTATTTGCTTGACTAAGGATGAAATAGTCGCTGTACTCATACAATACAAAACACAATGGATAGTATTGCATTCTTGCTTCATGCAAAGCTATTGTTGCATGGAAACAGTAGCTGAAGGGTAAAACAACAGATAAACTACTACCACTGCTAACTTAACCACAACTTCCATTGTTACTGGTAGTGGTCACGCCGTAGATTATGATATAGAGCACTCCATGTTTAATGTGAGATATAGGCCTGTGCACTAGCAGAATAGGTCTGCAGTGTAGTGTCTCAGTGAAACAGAGTAACAGTGAGAGCCCTCTAGTGTTCAGCAGCCTATTAAGCTGCAGCTTTGACAGAGAGAGACACCGACTGGTCAGTCCTTCAGGCCTTCAGGGAATGGGCTTTATTAGTCAGAGTGGATGTTCAGGTTCAGTAAACACTCAGGGACACGTCTGTGTTTTCAATTGTGAGACCTCCTTATTAAACATCTGTGCTGCACATAATGCATTAATGCTTATAGGCCCTAATGTTCCTCTGATATTCGTGTCAGGACTGGGATTACATTGACACAATTTCCCAGTCTAATTCAATATCATTTATCAATATTATTGATTCATACTTAATAGTAATAGTAGTTGTAATAGTAGCAGTAATAGTGGTAGAAGTCAATCTATCTTTTACCAGACATTAACTTCTGGGAAACTCAAAATGTTTTACACTACATGATTTCTCTTTATCCGCTAAAAATGTTTCCCCTGACTCACTACTTAGGGCCTTTGACCGAGATGCCATAGATCCCAATTAGCAAAGATATCAACTCTACTATTATTTTTTATGAGCCATTTAATATCCCGCCCACTCACACTTTGATGTTGCAGCATATTTCAGATGGGAATTCAAAACAGATATTTTTAAGAGCCTCTGCTATGTAGGAATATTTTCCTTATTTTATGCTCAAGCCATTTGCATTTGCTTATGCTACAGTATGCCATTTAACATTGGAGCGTCTATTTAAAATTAAGAGTAACACATCTTTATTCTTATGTTATGCTTTATGGAATCTCATCTGTATTATCTTCCTTGACAGAACTTTAGACTGATGTAACTTGCTTGGGACCAGTGAGAGGATGAAGTTTTCGTGTTTAGACTCCGTCTTCTTAAATAATCTTGATAAGGATTTTTGTGCATATACCAGTGGTGGGAAAAGTACCCAATTGTCACACTTGAGTAAAAGTAAAGATACAGTACCTTAATAGAAAATGACTACAGTCAAATTCTACTTGGGTAAATGTGTAAAAGTATTTGGTTTTAAATATACTTACGTAAGTATCAAAATTATAAATACTTTAAAAAAAAATCCTTATATTAATTAAGCAAACCAGAAGGCACTATTTTCTTGTTTTTTATTTTATTTGCAGATAACCACGGGCACATTCCAGCACTCAGACATCATTTACAAATGAAGCATGTCTTTAGTGAGTCTGCCAGATCAGAGACATTAGGGATGACGAGGGATTTTCAAATCAAATCAAATTGTATATGTCACATGCGCCGAATAAAACAGGTGTAGACCTTACAGTGAAATGCTTACCTACTAGAACCTTAACCAACAATGCAGTTTTAAGAAAATATCCCCCAAAAAGTAAGAAATAAAAATAACAAATGATTAAAGAGCAGCAGTAAATAACAATAGCAGAGCTATATACAAGGGGTGTTGGTACAGAGTCAATGTGCGGGGGAACCAGTGTCGAGGTAATTGCGGTAATATGTACATGTAGGTAGAGTTATTAAAGTGACTATGCATAGGACTATGCATAGACAATAACAGAGAGTAGCAGCTACGTTCCAGAGGGGGTGGGTGGTGGGAGACAATGAAAATAGTCAGGGTAACCATGTGACTAGCTGTTCAGGAGTCTTATGTCCTGGGGGGTAGAATCTATTTAGGAGCCTCTTGGACCTAGACTTGGCGCTCCGGTACCGCTTGCCGTGCGGAAGCAGAGAGAACAGTCTATGACTAGGGTGGCTGGAGTCTCTGACAATTTTTAGGGCCTTCCTGTTTTCTTGATAAGCACATGAATTGGACCATTATCCTGTCCAGCTAAGCATTTAAAAAGTAACAAATAATTTTGTGTGTTGGGATACATGTATGGAGTAAAAAGTATATTATTTTCTTTAGGAATGTAGTGAAGTAAAAGTAAAAGTAGTAAAAATATAAATAGTAAAGTACAGATACTCCAAAAAACGACTTAAGTAGTATTTCAAAGTGTTTTTACGTAGGTACTTTACACAACAGGCATGTAACCAATATTTTTCTCTAAATAAGATTAACATCCTACACTTTTTTTCCGGATAAAATGAAATATAATGAAATAAGTGAACATCATCTTAGAAATCACTAAAACACTGTATACTATCTAAATGAGGACAGGCTACTGCTTAGATTTAAATATGTGATTAATTGTACTGACATGGCCCTAACTGGTGATCAAAATATCCGATGACTTTGAAAAAGGCAAAGTAAGTGAAGGGGAAATGGTCTTTAGGGCATCTTCAATCAATCATTAGTTACTGCTTTGTCAGAGGAATTAATCACAGAGCCATTGCAGTGTGTACAACTGGCATCCTAGACGGGGACTTCAGTATGTCACCACTGCAGGCCTAAATTAGGGCGCTCCATTAGCACACAGGAAACAAACCATTCTTTGATAATCAAATCAAATCCACATGCTTTGTAAACAACAGGTTTAGACTAACAGTGAAATGCTTGCTTATGGGGCCCTTCCCAACAATGCAGAGAGACAGAAATAGAGAAATAATAGAAAAGTAAAACACATAATAATAAAAGTAATAATAAATACACAATTAGTAATTATAACATGCCTATATACACGTGGCACCAGTACCAAGTCGGTTTGTAGGGGTACGAGGTAATTGATGTAGATAAGTACAGTTGAAGTTTGAAATTTACATAAAACCTTAGCCAAATACATTTAAACTCAGTTTTCCACAATTCCTGACATTAAATTCAAGTAAAAATGCCCTGTCTTACGTCAGTTAGGATCACCACTTTATTTTAAGAATGTGAAATGTCAGAATAATAGTAGAGAGAATTATTTATTTCATATTTTATTTCTTTCATCACATTTCCAGTAGGTCAGAAGTTTACATACACCCAATTAGTATTTGGTAGGATTGCCTTTAAATTGTTTAATAACTTGTGTCAAACGTTTTGGGTAGCCTTCCACAAGCTTCGCACAATAAGTTCCTGACAAAGCTGGTGTAACTGAGTCAGGTTTGTAGGCCTCCTTGTTCGCACACGTTTTTCAGTTTCTGCCCACAATTTTTCTATAGGATTAAGGTCATGGCTTTGTGATGGCCACTCCAATACCTTGACTTTGTTGTCCTTAAAACTTCTCAAGGGTAGGGGGCAGCATTCGGAATTTTGGATGAAAAGCGTGCCCAAATTAAACTGCCTGCTACTCAGGCCCAGAAGATAGGATATGCATATAATTGGTAGACTTAGATAGAAAACACTCAAAAGTTTCCAAAACTGTTAAAATAGTGTCTGTGAATATAACAGAACTGATTTGGCAGGCAAAAACCTGAGAAAAATCAATTCAGGAAGTAGGATTTTTTTGTTTGTTTGTTTTCTATTCAATGCCAATACAGTATCCATTGACTTAGGACTCAAATTGCAGTTCCTATGCCTTCCAATAGATGTCACCAGTCATTAGAATTAGTTTCAGGCTTGTATTCTGAAAAATGAGGGAGTAAGAGCAGTCTGAATGAGTGGACCCAGCTGTGTCATAGAGCTTTTTCATGCGCGTGACTGAGAGAGAGCCTTTCTTGTTTACCTTTTATATTGATGACGTTATTGTCCGGTTGAAATATTATCGATTATTTAGGCTAAAAACAATTGAATTTGAAATAACCTAATTGTCATTGAGTATAAACATCGTTTGACATGTTTCTATGAACTTTACGGATACAAATTGGATTTTTTTTGTCTGCCTGTTGTGACTGCGTTTGAGCCTGTGGATTACTGAAGAAAACGCGCAAACAAAACTGAGGTTTTTGGATATAAAGAGAGACTTTATTGAACAAAAGGAACATTTATTGAGTAAATTAATGTCTTCTGATTGCAACCATACGAAGATCATCAAAGGTAAGTGATTAATTTTATCTCTATTTCTGACTAGTGTAACTATTCTACTTGGCTGGTTACTGTTTGTAATAATTTGTCTGCTGGGCGATGTTCTCAAATAATCGTAATGTATGCTTTCGACGTAAAGCGTTTTTTAAATCTGACACCGTGGTTGGATTCACAATAAGTTCATCTTTAAACCTATGTAAAATACTTATATGTTTTCTGAATGTTTATAATGAGTATTTCTGTATCTGAATTTGGCGCTCTGCAGTCTCACTGTATGTCGGCCTAGTGAGGTTTTAAGCCATTTTGCCACAACTTTGGAAGTATGCTTGGGGTCATTGTCCATTTGGAAGACACAAGCTTTAACTTCCTGACTGATGTCTTGAGATGTTGCTTCAATATTTCCACATAATTGTCCTGCCTAATGATGCCATCTATTTTGTGAATTGCACCAGTCCCTCCTGCAGCAAAGCACCCCCAAAACATGATGCTGCCACCCAGTGCTTCACGGTTGGGATGGTGTTCTTCGGCTTGCAAGTCTCGCCCTTCTTCCTCCAAACATTACGATGGTCATTATGGCCAAACAGTTCTATTTTTGATTCATCAAACCAGAGGACATTTCTCAAAAAAGTATGATCTTTGTCCCCATGTGCAGTTGCAAACTGTAGTCGAGCTTTTTTAAGGCGGTTTTGGAGCAGTGGCTTCTTCCTTGCTGAACGGCCTTTCAGGTTATGTCGATATAGGACTCATTTTTACTGTGGATAAAGATACTTTTGTACCTGTTTCCTCCAGCATCTTCACAAGGTTCTTTGCTGTTGTTCTGGGATTGAATTGCACGTCTTGCACCAAAGTACGTTCATCTCTAGGAGACAGAACGCATCTCCTTCCTGAGCGGTATGACGGCTGCGTGGTCCCATAGTGTTTGTACAGATGAACATGGTACCTTCAGGCATTTGAACATTTCTCTTAAAGATGAACCAGACTTGTGGAGGTCTAACATTTTTTTCTGAGTTCTTGGCTGATTTCTTTTGATTTTCCCATGATGTCAAGCAAAGAGGCACTGAGTTTGAAGCTTTGCCTTGAAATACATCCAAGGGTACACCTCCAATTGACTCAAATTATGTCAATTAGCTTGTTTGGGATAGGGGGCAGCATTTTCACTTTTGGATGAATAGCATGCCCAGAGTGAACTGCCTCCGACTCAGTCCCAGATGCTAATATATGCATATTGGATAGAAAACACGCTGAAGTTTATAAAACTGTTTGAATGATGTCTGTGAGTATAACAGAACTCATATGGCAGGCAAAAACCTGAGACAAAATCCAAACAGGAAGTGAGAAATCTGAGGTTTGTAGTTTTTGAACTCACCCCTATCGAATACACTGTGGGATATGGGTTATTTTGCACTTCCTACAGCTTCCACTAGATGTCAAACGTCTTTAGAACGATGTTTCAGGTTGCTCATGTGAAGGGGGGCCGGATGGGAGCTGTTTGACTAAGGGGTCTGCCTACAGCCTCGTTCTCAGTCACGACCTTTAACTTGAGAGGTAGCTCTCGTTCCATTACTTTTCTACAGACAATGGAATTCTCCGGTTGGAACATTATTGAACTTTTATGATAAAAAACATCCTAAAGATTGATTCTATTCTTAGTTTGACAAGTTTCTTCGACCTGTAATATAACTTTTTGAATGTTTCGTCCGAATGGACCAGATCACGCTTTTGGATTTATTTACCAAACGCCCTAACAAAAGAAGCTATTGGACAAAATAGGACATAAATGATGGACATTATTGAACAAAACAAGCATTTATTGTGGAACTGCGATTCCTGGGAGTGTATTCTGATGAAGATCATCAAAGGTAAGTGAATATTTATAATGCTATTTATGAATAATGTTGACTACCCTACATGGCGGATATTTCTCTGGCTGGTTTGGGCTCTGAGCGCCGTTCTCAGATTATGCTTTTTCCGTAAAGTTTAAAAAAAATCTGACACAGCGGTTGCATTAAGGAGAAGTGTGTCTAAAGTTCCATGTATAATAGTTGTATTTTCATTAACATTTATTATGAGTATTTCTGTGAGTTCATGTGGCTCTCTGCAATATCACTGCATGTTTTGGAACTACTGAACGTAACACGCCAATATAAAATAAGATTTTTGGATATAACTTTACTGAACAAAACATACATGTATTGTGTAACATGAAGGCCTATGAGTGTCATCTGATGAAGATCATCAAAGGTTAGTAATTCATTTTATCTCTATTTGTGCTATCTCTATTTGTGACTCCTCTATTTGGCATGAAAAATGGCTGGGTTTTTCTGTGAGTTGGTGGTGATCTAACATAATTGTTTGTGGAGCTTTTGCCGTAAAGCATTTTTGAAATCAGACACTGTGGCTGAATTAACGAGAATTGTATCTTTAAAATGGTGCCTAATAATTGTATGTTTGAGAAATTTGTATTTTTTTTGTTGTAAATTTGTATTTGGGGCCCTGCAATTTCATTGGCTGTTGGCGAAGGGTTCCGCTAGCGGAACGGAGTTCCCAGTCCTAGACAGGTTAGCCTTTCATATGCTTCTAAAGCCATGAAATCATTTTCTGGAATTATCCAAGCTATTTAAAGGCACAGTCAACTTAGTGTATGTAAACTTCTGACCCACTGGAATTGTGATACAGTGAATTCTAAGTGAAATTATCTGTCTGTAAACAATTGTTGGAAAAATTACTTGTGTCATGCATAAAGTAGAAGTCCTAACTGACTTGCCAAAACTATAGTTTGTTAACAAAAATTTGTGGAGTGGTTGAAAAATGAGTTTTAAGGTCTCCAACCTAAGTATATGTAAACTTCTGACTTCAACTGTATATACAATGTAACTTGGAATAGAGTGACTAGGCAACAGGTTAGATAATAAACAGAAACAGTTCATGTGATGAGTCAAAAAAGTTAGTGCAAAAAGAGTCAATACATATAGACCGGGTAGCTATTTTGTTAACTACAGTATTTAACTAACTATTTAGCTATTTTATGGCTTGGAGTAGAAGCTGTTCAGGTTTCTGTTGGTTCCAGACTTGGTGCATTGGTACCGCTCGCCATGTGGTAGCAGAGAGAACTGTCTATGACTTGGGTTGCTGGAGTGTTTTAACAATTGTTAGGACTTTCCTCTGACCACCAGGTATAGATGTTATGGATGGCAGGTAGCTGGGCCCCAGAGATTAACTGGGCCATACACACTACCCTCTATACCGTCTTGAGGTCATATGCCATGCAGTTGCCATACCAAGTGGTGAAGCAGCCAGCCAAGATGTTCTCAATGATGCAACTGTAGATCTTTTTTAGGATCTGAGGGCCTATACGAAATCTTTTCAGCCCCCTGAGGGGGAAGAGGCATTGTTGTGCCCTATTCATGACTGTTTTGGTGGGAGGGGACCAGGAAAGATCCTTAGTGATGTGGACACCGAGGAACTTGAAGCTCTCGACCCGCTTCACTACAGCCCCATCAATTTGAATGGGGGCAAGCTCGGCCTTCCATTTCATGTAGTCCACAATTAGATTTGTTGTCTTGCTGACATTGCAGGACTGGTTGTTGTCTTGGCACCACACTGCCAAGTATCCGATCTCCTCCCTATATGCTGTCTCATCATCGTTGGTGATCAGGCCTACCAGCGTCGTGTCGTCAGCAAACTTAATGATGGTGTTGGAGTTGGAGTTCTGGGCAGCCACGCGGTCGTGAGTGAAGAGGGAGTACAGGAGGGACTAAGCATTCACCCTGAAGTGGACCCCATGTTTAGGGTCAGCATGGCGAATGTGTTGTTGCCTACCCTCACTATCTGGGGGCGGCCCGTCAGGTCGTCCAGGGTCAAGTTGCAGAGGGAGGTGGTTAGTTCTAGGGTTCTTAGCTTAGTGATGAGCTTGGAGGGCACTATGGTGTTGAACACTGAGCAGTATTCAATGAACAGCATTCTCATGTTCCCTTTGTCCAGATGGGAAAGGGCAGTGTGGAGCACAATAGAGATCGCATCATCTGTGGATCTTTTGGGATGGTATGTGAATTGGAGTGGTTCCAATGTGTCTGGGATGATGGTGTTTATGTGATCCATGACCAGCCTTTCAGAGCATTTCAAAAATACAGATGTGTGCTATGGGGCGATAGTCACTTAGACAGGTTACCTTGATGTTCTTGGGCACAGAGACTATAGTGGTCTGCTTGAAATACAGTATTACAAACTTGGTCAGGGAGAGGTTGAAAATGTCAGTTAAAACACTTGCCAGCTGGTCACGCATGCTCTGAGTCCGCGTCCTGGTAATCCGTATGGCCCTGCGGCCTTGTGAATGTTAACCTGTTTAAAGGTCTTACTCACATTGGCTATGGAGAGTGTGATCACACAGTCATCTGGAACAGCTGGTGCTCTCATAAATGGTTCAGTGTTGCTTGCCTCGAAGCGAGCATAGAAGGTATTTATCTTCCTATGAGCGTCAGTGGGATTTGATCTTATTCCTGTTTTGATGCTTTGCCTGTTTGATGGCTCTAGTTGGCTCAAGGTTGTAGCGGGATTTCTTATGAACATCTGGATTAGTGTCCTGTTCAGTGCGAATGTTGACTCTAATCCATGGCTTCTGGTTGAGATATGTGCATACGGTCACTATAAGGAAGACATCATCAATACACTTACAGTATTAATGAAGCCAGTGACTGATGTGGTAAACTCCTCAATGCCATCGGATTAATCCCAGAACATATTCCCAACTGTACTAGTGAAACAGCCCTGTAGCTTAGCATCTGCTTCATTGTACCACTTCGTAAAGAGTGTGTAAGCAGGAATCAGGAGGTTAGAGTTCTGGAATGATTTGCCAAACGGAGGGCGAGTGAGAGCTTTGTATGTGTTTCTCTGTGTGGAGTAAAGGTGATCTAGAGTTTTGTCTCCTCTAGATGCACAGGTGACATGATGGTAGAAGTTGGGTAAGATGGATTCCAGCATTAAAATCATTGGCCACTAGGAGAAACGCCTCTGGATGAGCATTTTATTGTTTGCTTATGGCCTTATACAGCTCGTTGAGTGCAATCTTAGCGACATTATCTGTTTGTGGTGGAAAAAATATATAGATGAAAACTCTCTTAGCAAATATTATGATCTGCAGCTTATCATTAAGTATTGTAACTCAGACGAGCAGAACATTTAGACTTCATTAATATTAGTATTAGAGATAGTAGCTGTTGTTAATAAAGAGACACACACCTCCCACTTTGAGCTTACCTACTCGATACTGACATTCAATCCTGCTGTTGCATAGAAAAAACAGCTAGATGTACAGTATATTACTCATGTCCCTGTTCAGCCTCAACTTTGGGAAACATATATTACAGACCTTTAGGTCTTGAAAGTCTTGAAAGGTGCTCGTCCAATTTGTTCTCCAGTGATTGTACATTCACCAATAGAACAGAGGGTAGAGGCAGATTATTTATTAGCCAACATAATTTTGTCAGGGTGCCTGCATGTCGGCCTTTCTTACTCCATCTTTTCATCTTCTGTGTCTCTGGGATTAGTGCCTGGTCTGGAGTGAGCATTATGTCCTGGGCCACTGACTCGTTTAAATAGAAAGTCACCCAGTAAAATACTACTTGTATAAAAGTATAAATGTAATTGCTCAAATACACTTAAAGGGTAAATCTCAACCCCAATTTCAGCCTTTGGCCAATTCCTTCAAATATATTTAAAAAAATGCATTAAGGTGAGAAGTCGTGGGTCTTGGAATTGCTCACCAATTTTCAAATTGTGGGTGGGTAAACCTAGTTGTACCTGATCCCATACATTCTCTCTAAAGCATACTTGCCAGAAGTACACTTGCATGCTCCTATAATAAAATAATGTTCACAGCAAGAAAGTACAGCTCTGGACAGTTAGCTCACAGTGGTAAGACACCAACTTCCTGACATCTATCGCCTCTTACGGTGTTCAAATCCCCCATTGGTTGCCCCAAAAATCTTTGAAATGTGGACTCATATTTCTTGAGTTATCGTGTTGGGAAGAAAAGTTAAATCATCACCTTGAAATTTAAGATTAGTGGCTCAGTTAAATCCAACCCACAATGCTGAATTTATACAGTATCTCTTTTTCCAATCATCAAATTAAATCACAGATTGGACTTTGTCTATGAAAACCTACAACTATTACCAGGATGACCCCTATCACAGGTACGCTTTCACATTTCAGAATTAGAAAAGTGTGGTTGAATATTGTAAATAAAGGATTTGAAGAAAAATAACACAATTGCCCCATGTGGGATTAGAATTTGCAACCATGGAACTTTGAGCCAACTGGTTAAGTGGATAGCGTCAATAGTGTGCAACTGCAAATCAAATCAAATTCCATTTTGTCTATCACATCTGCCGAATACAACATCAACCGAATTTCACCTTACCGTGAAATGCTTACTTTACAAGCCTTTAGCCAACAATGCAGTTTTACGAAAAATAAGATTTAAGAAAATATTTCTTAAATTAACTAAAGTAAAAAAAAAGAAAAGAGAACAATAAAATAAAAATGTATTTCACTTTTTTGACCAGGTAGGCTAGTTGAGAACAAGTTCTCATTTGCAACTGCGATCTGGCCAAGCTAAAGCGTAGCAATTCGACACATACAACAACACAGAGTTACACATGGAATAAACTAAACATACAGTCAATAATACGGTAGAAAAAAAAGAAAAAAAAAGTCTATATACAGTGAGTGTAAATGAGGTAAGTTAATTAAGGAAATAAATAGGGCACGGTGGTAAAAGTAATTACAATATAGCAATTAAACACTGGAATGGTATATCGGCAGAAGGTGAATCTGCAGGTAGAGATACTGGGGTGCATAGGAGCAAAATAAATAAATAAAAACCAGTATGGGGATGAGGGAGGTAGATAGATGGGCTGTTTACAGGTGGGCTATGTACAGGTGCAGTGATCTGTAAGCTGCTCTGACAGCTGGTGCTTAAAGCTAGTGAGGGAGATGTGAGTCTCCAGCTTCAGAGAGCTTTGCAATTCGTTCCAGTCATGGGCAGCAGAGAACTGGAAGGAAAGACGACCAAAGGAGGAATTGGCTTTGGGGATGACCAGTGAGATATACCTTCTGGAGCGCGTGCTACGAGTGGGTGCTGCTATGGTGACCAGTGAGCTGAGATAAGGTGGGGCTTTACCTAGCAGAGACTTGTAGATAACCCGTAGCCAGTGGGTTTGGTGACGAGTATGAAGCGAGTGCCAACCAACGAGAGCGTACAGGTCGCAACGGTGGGTAGTGTATGGGGCTTTGGTGACAAAACGGATGGCACTGTGATAGACTACATCCAGTTTGTTGAGTAGAGTGTTGGAGGCTATTTTAAAGATGACATCACCGAAGTCGAGGATCGGTAGGATGGTCAGTTTTACGAGGGTATGTTTGGCAGCATGAGTGAAGGATGCTTTGTTGTGATATAGGAAGCCGATTCTAGATTCAATTTTGGATTGGAGATGCTTAATGTGAGTCTGGAAGGAGAGTTTACAGTCTAACCAGACACCCAGGTATTTGTAGTTGTCCACGTATTCTAAGTCAGAGCCGTCCAGAGTAGTGATGCTGGACGGGCGAGCAGGTGCAGGCAGTGATCGATTGAATAGTATGCATTTAGTTTTACTTGCATTTAAGAGCAGTTGGAGGCCATGGAAGGAGAGTTGTATGACAATGAAGCTTGTCTAGAGGTTAGTAAACACAGTGTCCAAGGAGGGGCCAGAAGTATACAGAATGGTGTCGTCTGCGTAGAGGTGGAACATAGAATCACCAGCAGCAAGAGCAACATCATTAATGTATACAGAAAAGAGAGTCGGCCCGAGAATTTAACCCTGTGGCACACCCATAGAGACTGCCAGAGGTCCGGACAACAGGCCCTCCGATTTGACACACTGAACTCTATCAGAGAAGTAGTTTGTAAACCAGGCGAGGCAATCATTTGAGAAACCAAGGCTGTCGAGTCTGCCAATAAGAATATTGTGATTAACAGAGTTGAAAGCCTTGGCTAGTTCAATGAATACAGCTGCACAGTAATGTCTCTTATCGATGGAGGTTATGATGTTGTTTAGAACCTTGAGCGTGGCTGAGGTGCACCCATGACCAGCTCTGAAACCAGATTGCACAGCAGAGAAGGTATGTTGGGATTCGAAATGGTCAGTAATCCGTTTGTTAACTTGGCTTTCGAAGACCTTAGAAAGACAGGGTAGGATAGATATAGGTCTGTAGCAGTTTGGGTCTAGAGTGTCACCCCCTTTTAAGAGGGGGATGACTGCGGCAGCTTTCCAATCTTTGGGAATCTCAGACAATATGAAAGAGAGATTGAAGATGTTATGTACTTGAGTGAAGACCCAAAAGCGGTTTTAACAGAAAACAGAGTTCTTTAATGAAAAACAGGAATGGCATAAATCCTCTTCCAACGTTGTCAATGGAACAAAAAGAACGTTAGTATAGTGCAGGATGCACCTGCCAGGCAGACTCCGACAGGATAGGACAAGGTGGAAGCAAACGAGACGACAGCTTGCTTCTGGCATCAAAAACACAAACAAGAATCAGACACTGAAAGTAGCAGGAACAGAGAGAGAAATAGAGACCTAATCAGAGGGGGAAGAGAGAACAGGTGGGAAAGAGTGAATGAGCTAGTTAGGGGAGATGTAGAACAGCTGAAGAATGAGAGACAGAGAAGGTAACCTAAAAAGACCAGCAGAGAGAGACAGAGTGAAGAGAAAGGACAGGAACAGACATAACAAGACATGACAGAAGAGGCTAGTAATAGGGGTTGCAACAATTTCTGCAGATAATTTTAGAAAGAGAGGGTCCAGATTGTCTTACCCAGATGATTTGTAGGGTCCAGATTTTGCAGCTCTTTCAGAATATCAGCTATCTGGATTTGGGTAAAGGAGAAATGGTGGGAGCTTCTGGGGGTTGCTGTGGAGGGCGCCGGGCAGTTGACCGGGGTAGGGGTAGCCATGTGGAAAGCATGGCCAGCCATAGAGAAATGCTTATTAAAATTCTCAATTATAGTGGATTTATCAGTGGTGACAGTGTTTCCTAGCCTCAGAGCAGTGGGCAGCTGGGAGGAGGTGCTCTTATTCTCCATGGACTTTACAGTGTCCCAGACCTTTTTTGAGTTAGTACTACAGGATGCAAATTTCTGTTTGAAAAAGCTTGCCCTAGCTTTTCTAACTGCTTGTGTATATTTGTTCCTGACTTCCCTGTAAAGTTGCATATCATGGGGGCTATTCGATGCTAATGCAGAACGCCACATGATGTTTTTGTGTTGGTCAAGGGCAGACAAGTCTGGAGTGAACCAAGGACTATATCTATTCCTAGTTCTACATTTTTTGAGAGGGGCATGCTTGTGTAAGATGGTGAGGAAGGCACTTTTAAAGAATAGCCAGGCTAACCCGACCCGGCCAGGTCGATTAGAAAGGCCTGCTCGCAGAAGTGTTTCAGAGAGCATTTGACAGTGATGAGGGGTGGTCGTTTGGTCGCAGACCCATTACGAATGCAGGCAATGAGGCAGTGATCACTGAGATCTTGATTGAAAACAGCAGAGATGTATTTGGAGGGCGAATTAGTTAGGTGGACATCTATGAGGGTGCCCGTGTTTACTGATTTGGGGTTGTACCTGGTAGGTTCATTGATAATTTGTGTGAGATTGAGGGCATCAAGCTTAGTTTGTAGGATGGCCAGGGTGTTAAGCATGTCCCAGTTTAAGTCACCTAGTAGCACGTGCTCAGAAGATAGATGGGGGGGCAATCAATTTACATATGGTATCGAGGGCACAGCTGGGGGAAGATGGAGGTCTATAGCAGGCGGCAACAGTGAGAGACTTGTTTCTGGAAAGGTGAATTTTTAGAAGTAGAAGCTCAAATTGTTTGGGTACAGATGTAGACAGCCTGCAGATTTCTGTATTACTATATTTGCAGTAGATTGCAACACCGCCCCCTTTGGCAGTTCTATCTTTGCGGAAAACGTTATAGTTAGGAATGGAAATTTCAAGGTTTTTGAACCAGGTGATGTCATCGCATATGTAGGAGGTGCAACAACATGGTTGGTTAAGGGATATTGAGCAGGGCTAGAGGCTCTACAGTGAAATAAGACAGTAATCACTAACCAGGACAGTAATGGACAAGGCATATTGATATTAGAGAGAGGCATGCGTAGCCAGGTGAGCATATAGGTCCAGTGAGTGGTTGGGCTGGCTGGGGACACAGCGATTCAGACAGTTAGCAGGCTAACAAGCTAACAGTTAGTAGGCCGGGGCTAAACAAGCTAGCAGGTAGTAGACCGGGGCAAGCTAGCAGTTAGCAAGCCGGGTTAGCAAGCAGTTAGCAGGGGCTAGCAGTTAGCAGACCGGTTTTGCGAGCAAGCAGTTAGCAAGGGCTAGCAGTTAGCAGACCGGGCAGGCAAGCTAGCAGTTAGTAGACTGGGCCTGGCAAGCTAGCAGTTAGCAGACCGGGTTAGCAAGCAAGCAGATAGCAGGGGCTCGAAAGTTAGCCTTTGGGGGACGTCGCGATGTTAGCCTTTGGGAGACGTCTGTTTTTGCCTCCTCGTGCGGTGACGTCGATAGACCTGTCGTGGAATTAGTAGGGTTCCAAGTAGCTCTAGGTAGCTAGCAGGCCTAGCTGGTTAGCATAATGGGCCTTCAGCGGGCGTCGCACCTGAGGGGCCTGTTGGAGTACTCTGGCAGATTATGTCGGTATTCCAGTGGTAGGGGATCTGCGGGGTTCCATGCCCCGTACCGGCTGTAGAACGGGTCCGGATATTGTAGCCCAGGAGTATACTTCAGTGGTAGCACAGGAGCCCTGGCCGGGCTAGCTTCAAGCTAATTGGTGCTTGCTCTGGGATGGAAACGCTAGCCAGGAGTAGTCATCCGAGATTGCGGTTAGCTAGTTGTGAAGATCCAGATGAAAATGTTCAGTTTACGGTAGGAATCCGGGGATAAAAATAACAGGTCCGTTATGCTCTGGTTAGAGTCACGATATGTTCGAACTGATGAGAGCTTTCTGAGCTGAAGGTTAGCTGATGACCGCTGGCAATGGTTTGCTGGCTGGTAGTTAGCTGGCTATCTTCAGTTGAGGGATTCCGGATCCGAAGTAAATATAAATACTTTAGGAAAAAAAAGCAGGTCCACGCCACATTGGGTGAGGTGGGTTGCAGAGGAGTATTTAGATGTTGAGGTTTCGCAAAATAATTTAAAGGATATGCGACGAAAAATATATAAAACGATATATACAAGGGACACGACAGGACAAAAACGTCTGAAAGCTACGCCATCTTGGATATAATATAATAATATATAATAACAATAACAAGGCTATATACAGGGGGTACTGGTACCGAGTCAATGTGCGGGGGTACAGGTTAGTCGAGGTCATTGAGGTATGTATGTACATGTAGGTAGGGGTAAAGTGACTATGCATACTGTAGATAATAAACAGCGATTAGCTTTTCGGCAGTCTTTTCAGCAGTCTTATGGCTTGGGGGTAGACGCTGTTAAGAAGCCTTTTGGTCCTAGATATGGTGCTCTGGTACTGCTTGCTTGCAATTCGAGGCGTTCCTGCATGTGGGCATTCCTGCATCTGCAGGAACAACCCCCTCGTGAATCTCATTTGTTCCTTCATGAACATCCCTCTCAATCATTCCATTTGTTACTGCATGAATGCCCCCCCTCGAGCACCCCATTGGTTCCTGCATGAATGCACAGCATCTTCATGCTTGGTTGAATGTGGGTCAAAAGGGAAATAAATTATTATCTGAGTTTTTTGCCCCCCCCACTTCCCAGAGTCCCCCTTGCTATCGAGCGGGAGCGACACCGGTAGACAGTGTCATTCGCTCTCACCTGGTGGAGCACCTGCTCTCACCGTCGTTAACAGAACTGCATTAAAACAGTGCCCAACGGGGGGAGAAAGACATTGTCTACCGGTCATCCCAGCAGGTGGGAGGCTATGGTGCGGCCTGCTGAGAACCAAAGAAAAACGTGGCTGACAGGCGGGTGCGAAGGACACTGTCTACTGGTCGCCCCCACATCCAGCTAGCACAGCAGGTTGGAGGCGAGGGCGACACTGTGTGTTCGGTAACTAGCTAGCTTGCTAGTTAGGGACACTGTGTGCTAGCTATCTAGCTGCCCCCGCCTCCCGCCGGCTGTGTACCGGACTAGCTGGTTAAGATAGCATACAGTGTCCTTCGCTCCCTCCTTTCGAAAACCTTCCCTCTCCATTTTTAACATAACTGTGGGAAAACAGCGCCTAACAGGCAGGGACGAAGGATACTGTCTACCGGTGTATGGGTAGCTAGCTACCGCTTTTGCCCTCGCCCCTTCTTCTGCGGGGTTCATCGATAGCTGGCATCCAACGTTATTGTGCATTAACGCCACCTACTGTACTGGAGCGTCCACGCCTCCTTGCTTAAAAATTGACAAATTTAATTATAAAGAGGGGTTCCTGCAGATGCAGGAATGCCCACATACAGCAATAGCCCAAATTGCAGGCCGCAATTGCATGCAATTGCTATCAATGATTCATAGCGGTTAGGAAAAAATACAGAGTTGACATGACCACCATTGTCATCGATTTCTTGTTCTGATGGATGTAGCTACAGATATGAGCAAATAATCCAGTTTTTTTTCTTTGTGTATTAAACGATGTGTATGAAACAATCAAAAACAATGAAACAATATGTATCAAATGATCAAAACCCTGAATTTGGTCATTTGCGGAAATGTACCGTACTGCCTTTTGAATTTTGTATAATGTTAGTAATCAAGGTAATGTCATGCAAAATATATTGGTACACTCCACTTACCAAGACCATTGCCAAATAAGGCGTGCTGTCACCTGCTTTTATAGTAAGCCTTGAGGTGGTGCCACCCAGTCATACCGAACCCCTCCATTGAGACGACGTAGAGGTGCCTCTACATCACGATTTCAATGGCAGAGTTGAACCACTAGGGCCAAAAAGAGATTTACTACTAAAATACACTGAGTGTACGGAACATTAGGAACAGCTGCTCTTTCCATGACATAGACTGACCAGGCGAATCCAGGTGAAAGCTATGATCCCTATGTTATGTCACTTGTTAAATCCACTTAAATCCGTGTAAATGAAGGGAGGAGACAGGTTAAAGAATGATTTTTAAGCCTTGAGACAATTGAGACATTGATTGTGTATGTGAATATTTTTGTGCATTTGAAAGGGGTATGGTAGTAGGTGCCAGGTGCACCTGTTTGAGTAGGTCAAGAACTGTAACGCTGCTGGGTTTTTCACTCTCAACAGTTTCCTGTGTGTATAAAGAATGGGCCACCCCCAAGATATCCAACCAACTTGACACAACTGTGGGAAGCATTGGCGTTGACATGGGCCAGCATTCCTTTGGAACACTTTTGACACCTTGTAGAATCCATGCCCCAATGAATTGAGGCTGTTCTGAGGGCAAGGGGGGGGGGGTGTTCATAATATTAGGATGGTTTTGTACACTCAGTGTATATCACTTTTGCAACAAACTGTCAAAATTAACAATAGAATTGACGTGTTTAACTTTAACTAAACCTAAAACATCTGGTTTTCAATCATTAAAAAAGCTTAATGAAAGTTACTCTGTAAGTATCTATATTCAAAGTAAAAGTATAAATGATTGCAAATGATTTCCGTATATTAAACAAATCAGAAGACACCATTGTATTTTGTATTTATTTATTTTTATTTACGACACTCCAACACTCAGACATAATTTACAAACAAAGCAAGTGTGTTTAGTGAGTCCGCCAGATCAGAGTCAGTAGGAATGACCAGGGATGTTCTCTTGATAAGTGAATGAATGTGACCATTTTCCTGTCCTGCTAAGCAATGAGTATATTTGGGTGTCAGGGAAAACGTATGGAGTAAAAAGTACATCATTTTCTTTAGGAATGAAGTGAAGTAAAAGTTGTCAAAAAATATAAATAGTAAAGTGCAGATACCCCAGAAAACGACTTAAGTGGTACTTTAAAGTATTTTTACTTAAGCACTTTACACCACTGGAAACATTGTAAAAACAAACGTTAAGATCAGCGTGTAAAAAGGAGCCAGTAAAACGGCAGCTATCCATTGCAGTGCCAGCCTGTCACCATGCTTTGCTAACTAATGTGACACTCCATGTTGCTTGCAGATTGTTGATAAACCATGTATGTTTCCTAAATACCTATCCCCGGTTCCTAAGATATTTTCTACTTAGTTGTCAACATACTTTTTAGTGCCCAGCACTGCAACTTCGAATATCGAGTCTGAAATGTGAAACCGCTCTTGAGTCTTATTAGTAAACATGTCACAATGTGTTCAACAAGTCCCACTAAAATCACTCACATCATTTTACCCATCAACCCTCCAGTGCAAAAAAACAAAAAACACACAATAGAGATAGGGAACACTGCATAAGAGTAATATTTATGCTAGTTGAAGTGCCTCCTTCTTACACGCATATCTGCATACTCACACAGAGGGCTTTGGGCGACATATGTGTTTAAAAAAAAGCAGCATTGGTATAGCATAATTCCTGGCATATTAACATTCTTAAAAATCACATTTTAATTGATAGCAAATTAAAGTTAATTGCTTTAGCGTTGATGGTTGTAAAGCCCCACAGATAATTAAGTGCAGTGTTGAGATTTTTGATAAGTTGACATTTTCAGAATGAACTACCTGTAACGTAAATGAACAACATAACTAACATCTTAATCATGCAAATTGAAAAACACAGCAGATTTAATTATCATGGGTTTTTAGATTGGTCCCCATATTAATTATATGCCCCTTATTTATTCATATCCACATATCTATTCACTTATTTCCCAATTATGTGGCCAACATTGACTTTCCTCTCTGTCTCATCAGTGAGTGTACGTTATTGTGGCAATGAGGTGACATGTGTATCCACTGTCATAACATTAATTAACAACCCACTATCACAAATGATCATGAAATAGACACAAATTACTTGTGCGAAATTCGTGACAGACAGATGAACAAATTGAATAATTAATGTCCACCACACGATTTTGAATGACAGATGAAGGCAGTAGGTTACTTAACCCTTTAACTATTTAGCTAGCATGTTACCTATCCCTAACCCTAACCCTCATACCTAACCTTAACACCAAACCCTAACTTTAATCCCTAACTTGAACCCCTAACTCTAACCTTAACCTTTAGACTAGCTAACATTAGCCACTTAGCTAACATAGCTAACATTAGCCACAACTAGAAAATTGTGTCATGGACACAAATTCATTCATAAGAAGATTGTGTGGTAGACACAAAAAATAATTTACTGGACACAAATGCAATATGAAGAAAATCGTATGGTGGACACGAAACAATTCCCTTTTTTGTTTCTATATATTTCGTGATCATCTGTGATAGTGTGTTGCACATTAACTAATATGTAGTTGCATACTATTATGCATGCAAACTGTTAGCCGTCAAAGGGTTTATATCTAGGTACAGTGTACGAGCTGTATTAGACCACACTTAAAACCGAAACACACTGTGCTTTGGTTTGAATCAGATAAAAGACTAGTTAAAGTGAGCCTTATAGGTACATATCCATATTCAATTTGGGATTTTGATGAATATGACAGCCTGCTGTACAGCCTACAGTTACAAAATTCAGATTTAGGATTTAGGAAGTAATTGGACATTCATATATGGTAATGGAGTTTTATGTGACACTGAGTGTTGAGATCTGTTCTAAAAGTAGACATTGATGGTCGTAATAAATAGAAGAGGTACTGTAATAATGACTTGCGTTACCTTTAATAGCACTCATTAAGAGAGACAGTCACTCGGTTATGGAGGATGGAATGTGTCATCTGTCTTCTTGCAAAATGAGAGATTATTGTCAATTTATTTTGTGGACAAAAGATGAAAATGAAAGGTGTGGAAAATGGTGAAGCTTTTTTTCCCAAAGCAATATGAACAGTGACAAAATAGGACACAGATGTTAACAAAAATGCCACAAATGTATAATATCCAATTTGGTTGAAATTATGTAACATTGAAATTATTTTTCAAACTGAACTAAACTAGCTAGCTACCTACTAGCTCACATTAACATATGGACTTAGTAGACAACATCCAAGTCTATGACACTGTATAAGTGCATGCTTGATCTCCAATCAAAATGTAGTTGAAGACAAGTTCAAAGACAGGTCAAGGTTGCACTCAACACACTAATACTTATGATGTATTAAACTGCTAAATGTTTGTACGGAGATCTCATGCTGGTGCTTAAACCAAATCCTGCATTTGAAGATTAAACTTAATTTTTCTTGGTACCTGGGGGATTGCTGTCACGCCCTGAACTTAGATATCTCTGTTTTCTTTATATTTTGGTTAGGTTAGGGCGTGACTAGGGTGGGTACGCTAGTTTTTGTATTGTCTAGGGTTTTCTGTATGTCTAGGGTTTTTGTAGGTCTAGGTGATTTGTATGTCTATGGTGGCCTGATATGGTTCCCAATCAGAGGCAGCTGTTTATCGTTGTCTCTGATTGGGGATCAGATTTAGGTAGCCATTCTCCTTTGGTATTTGTGCCTGTCACCACTCGTTTGTATAGCTTCACGGTTTGTTTTGTTATTTTGTTAGTTTGTTCAGTGTTCATTCTTTAAATAAATAAGAACAACGTATACCACGCTGCGCCTTGGTCCGATCCTTATAACGACCGCGACAATTGCACATTTTACATTCTTACCACTCTAATTAATAATTGGTGTTAAACCGCAAAATTGTATTAAACTGCAAAATGTTTGTATGGCAATCTCATGGTGGTGCTTAAAACCAAATCCTGCATTTGAAGATTAAACTTAATTTTGCTTGGTACCTTGGGGATTGCATATTTTACATTCTCACCAAGAAGTAATCCCAATGGGATTCCACCACTCTAATTAATAATTGGTGTATGTGGCTGATATCCCATCATATTATTTGAAAAGTCATTAGAAAATACCCACTCCATCTCATATACAGATAGTATGAAGGAGCCCAAGGGTCCAGGGGGATTGCTCCGCCGCACCGAAAGTGTTTTGTTCTAAAATTGTAATTGCACCATCCACAAACTTTCTCCTGTGAGTATTACAATATAATGATTCTGTTCTAACATGAAATTAAAAGGAAAAAGCTTTTCTTTGAGTTGAGATAATATTAATGGAACAACATTATAAAGCTCATAGTCCTGCTTTACTTTGAGTCTTACATAAATTGTTTGATGAAAAAAAAACACTGGTCTTGACTTTCACTCAAATGCCATCAGTACCTAATTTTTGCTTTCTTGCTAGTGCTCACTTTTGAAATGCTATTAATCCTTGCCTGCATCTAAACTTGCGCTATAGTTTCCAGTAGCAAGAATCGTAGACACAAACATTTCCAAGAGGAACCATGCAGCCAAAATCGATGAAATAATTTTGGCATAAAGTGAATAAATGTCTGTACACAGTACACATACTTATAATGAAATTCCTTGAGGAACACATGTAACTTATGCTTACACGATAACTGTTTAACGAATAGTATTTTTTCATCCCATCGCTATACATGTTGGACACGAAATCCCAGTGTGTCCAAGTTAAATATTCCTTCAAAAACAAATGGAAATAATCGCTCTAGCGATATATCACATCTAGGCCTGTGCAATTTTTGATACATAAACCAAAAATTATAGCTACAGACGGATGGTAAGAGATAGGAGATTACTATGTGAACCCATTCATATAGCTTGAGAAGAATAGAAAGCGCTAAGTCAAACAAATCCTAGATATTGATTTATTGGGGAGTATATTCTCAGTGACGGGTGCAAGATTGATCAAATGGAAGGTTATCCTTATTCACAGAGGCAAGCTGTTTGCCAATATCCATCACTGAAAATTCTAAATGGTTAGAATAGCCCTTGACAATCCACCACACTAATGAACAAGTAGTGGGCATATAAAGAGGTGGGAACCTGATGGCCTCAACTACAGGCGCAGGCAAATTTACATCCATAGGCTGTAACCAACACAATATGTTATCTGTCATAGGAGTGAGATTGAGTTATGCCAAGGACAGCCTTGTGTGCCTCTGATTGTGTACTGCTTTATCACAAGTTGTATTATAAAAGAGAAACATGCACTCAAAACTATATGATTTTGTGATTCAACACATCAATAACTTCATAAACATGTGTACATCATATCTGCTGAGATAGAGGCACATATAGCTGTCTTTTGTATATTTAACTTTGTTGTGTTTTTGCCTCTTGGCGAAGTTGTCATTGCAAATAAGAATTAGTTCTCTAGTGACCTCTCTGCTTGTTCTCTCTTACCAAGTAAAGGTTAAATATTACAAACAGCATGATATTTACCAAACTATATTACGCTAGGAAGTATGAATAATATGAATATACAGTACATGCTAATGTATATTTACATTCATGCCGAATACGAATTTACATGCTAGTTGTGGTAGCTCCTCAGAAAACTCCTTTATAAACAGTAGACCACGCATAAGGCATCAGGGGGCATGTATTGCTTTGGGGCAGTGTCAGACAACTAGCATCTATGTATGTATACACACTGACACACTGTCACCACAATGTGAAGGAAAACACAATGAATATCTCAGAGCTAAAATAGACCAGATTCTGACCATCTCCTTCCTTCGCCCAAGTCCAGAGACATCTTCTCCGGGGAGATTGCTTGTTGAAAGTCTATTAATTTCCCTCTGTATGTGTTGACAAAAATTGCCACCAGGTTTACGGCTGTGAATATCTCATCTGTTAGGGGGAGCAGGAAAATGAGACATAATTAATCCCTGTGAACCAAAATCTACTTCATCCATTAATCTTTTATTGTAACGGCATAAAGTAATTGAGGCAGCGGCAGGTTTTCAGGGGAAGAGTGATACTAAGGGGATGCACTCTAGAGGCCTTTCACTGATTGAGCATAACATATCTAACAAACATAAATTATCCTTCATAATTTTCTTACATTTTCTATCATGCTTAACTCCAAGGGATTTAACTGCAGTGCCAGTGGCATCTCAGAGTATTGCTCAAAAAGAAGAATGGACTATAGGTAGATGACTAGATAATGTGTTGAATCTTGACCAAATATTTAGTAGTGTTTTTTAGTGATCCTTTATCTTGATCCATGTATGTATGGCCCTGTATGTATAGCAGTTATCATGGGTTACATTAGTACTATTCATGGTGTTGCACCTGATTCAACTAATCATCAACCCCTTGATGTTACTACTTATACTGTTAACACCTGGTTGCTAAGGAGTTCTGCAGAACAAGTGTTTCAAAGTTGTATGTCTTAGAATTGTCAAAAACTCATAACTGATCAAGTACAGTACAGTGAGACTATACCCCTCCTATATCTATATTATTCTAAGGTGAGTTGTTTAAATTTCAATTGGCCCCTTTAAATTGTGGGGTATAGTGTAAGATAAGCAAAAATATTACTTTTATAAAGAAAGAGGAGGAGAATGACATGGACATTGTGATGTGGGCATTTATTTATTTAATTCCTTACATGACATGTTATCTGGGTGTCATGTCCATATCAGATCAAATAATTACACAGCTCATACTGCAGGCAACACTGTCATGCTGATCACCCTTGATAGCTGATAAACTGTTACTCAATCTGGTCATTTGAGAGTAAATGGTGCAATTATTGTTGTCCAACGTACCGACCATAATGCACAATTGTCACTTAGCTATCTGTATTCAATAATCTTGTTAATCCTTTGGGATATTAGAACATTAAATTCAAATGTTTGCTTCAAATAGTCAGTACAGCAAGGGGTTAAATTTATGAAGAAAAAAATTCCAGCACCTGAAGAATGGAGACAACAAACAGTAGTAATAATTTTGTGGAATTTAAGTTACTGTACAAACAACCATGAAAAATACATTTGTGGCCAGTTCAACCACCCACATAATCGCAATTTAACCACGGAATACAAAAAAATAAATACATGTCTTACTAGCACTGAAATTGCTGATAGCTACTTATTGATGAAGTTGTTTTACTTACTATGACTGTGATTTGCGGTAGTCTATCTTAGCTACCTTAAGATAAAGCATCAATTACAGTAGTAAGTCGCTCTGGATAAGAGCATCTACTAAATTATTAAAATGTAAATGTAAACATGTGCCACATGGTACTGTTTTCAAAGAATCAGTTATACTACCATCCCAATGTATGTTTCTTTATATTTCTTGTGACAATGATTGAAATGAATGCTTGTTTAGGATATAGAGGTTGGACATTAAGGTCATAAGAGGCTTTGGGATAAAAAAAACCTCTCCCTTATTCCTTCACACTTTACTGCAAACCTGTCCATTTCTGAGGTTTATAAATAGTGTAAAGTCTGGACTTGGCTCTTGACTCTTTGTCCAAGTTTATGATCAGTTTGAGTGGCGGTTGTCACAGACAATTTATATCATACTTTTATGAAAAGAAAAAGAAAAGAAAAAATATATAAAATACTTTGAGGGGGATTATGCTTTTGTTGGAGGAACATTTAGAATAGCAACCGCAATCCAAATGTACAGAGTGTATAATTCATAATTCCTCCTGCCACACCAAGTTAATGTTGTAAAATCCTGTTTTATATATTCCTCATGCTTCCTTGCTTCTGCATTAATTTAAAGGGATTTAAAGTTTCATGACTGTGCGACAGCCTGCGATACCCACATACAACATTTAACCTAGTATACAACCAAAGCTAACATATGTGACTCGTTTCAGGAAACTAGGCGTATGTTGCGCATCACTATTTCACAGGAGAGGCATTTTAACTTAAACATACATTTTTTATCAAAATGCGTTTTCGGGCCGAAATGCCTTGTGGAACATGTGAACTTTCACGTGCCTTAATAACAAACTTGTATGCTATCTCTAAATACAAATACAATTACGAGCCTAGTTGGTTTAGCCAAGGAAAAAGTCAGGGACCTTCCCGCTAGCTGTGACTGGCTGAGATAATGGCTGGAGTGGACATGCCGTGAGATGAGTTCGGATTGGTCTGCGATGTATCATGCTTCTGTCTATAACACGAGCTGCTCAGTATGTGTAGGTAATTCTTTCTAGCGCTTCTTTTAAAAAAAAGATAACACTAAGAACTGCAAAAGTGTTACTAATTGCTCTCCACTTTAGAAAAGGACTAGTATTTCACCCAGTAAAATACTACTTGACTAAAAGTCTAAAATAATTTGGTTTTAAATATACTTAAGTTTCATAAGTAAACGTTATTGCTAAAATATACTTAATGATCAAAAGTAAAAGTAAAATTAATTATAATTTCAGATAGTCTTAATGTAAAGATATAATTTAATCGTATTATTATAAGTAGTAGAAAGTAATGGGTTAGAAGAAGCCTTCATATCCAACTCATAAAGTAAAATGTAACTATACAGTATATGGCCAGATATGTAAATTTGAACATTGATTTATACTGCAATAGATGTCGTTCAATTGGTAACATACATTTTTATCTTCTTCTAATGCCTCTTAAGGGGAAAGTAATCTAAAAGTAACTGCATGTAATCAGGTTATGTTACTGAGTTTGGGTTTTTGGGCTTTTTCCAAATGTTACAATACTGATTACAATTTTGGACAGAAAACTAGTAACTGTAACTGATTACATTTAGAAAGTAACCTACCCAACCCTGTTTGTATGCAGATGGCTACTCCCACACATTATGAAATGTGTTTACTATGCTAATGGTAGTACTTTTATTTTATTTTATTATTCCTGTATAATAGAAAATTCAACAAAAACAAACTGTAAACAAATCACAATACCCCGCTGGAACATTTGATTAAGCACCCTACATACAATCTGACAGGCATCACTGAATTTGAGCTCACCATGCCAATGCCTCCTAGACATAATACAGAAGAAACGGATGCTGTAATTGGCTGTAACAGTTTTGCTTCTGAGGCCCTGTTTCTGTGAAGGTTAATGTACTGCTCACATTGAGCGGCAACTTTAGAATAGCCTGCTTTGTGTCAGGAAATATTACATGGAATTATCTCTTGCTCGTGCAACATTGTTACCCATAGGTGTATGTACTGTATGCCTTAAGATAGACTGTTTTTATACCCATTAAACCACCTGTTTCCATCTCCCAACATGTTCTCAACTTAGTTATATGGTCTCCTTTTTACAGATGTGTTGATTGTGGAAATTAATTAAAATGTAATAATCATATACCTCTCATTTTGATGAGATGTGCCTATAAACTGATAAGACAAACAACAAACTGACATTTAGATTTGGCATCTAGAGGAAAAGGTAGACCAAACACAGAAATATTTTTCTTCCTCCTCATCCCTTCTTCTTCACTCATCTAAGTTTAACCAAGACCTAGAGACACATACAAGATCTCCATATAGTGTATTCTGTCCTGAACGCCAACTATATCTTCAAAGTTGTTCATTCAATAGTATGAACAATCAATTTAAAAGGAGAGAACCTGGTTCTTGCCACAATAAGATCACGTCTATGTTCATATTGACCACTAACCCTCCTCTCTGACTGTGATTGTTACATCAACCCTTCAGTCACCCCTCACTCTCACTCTCAATGAGAAGAGTGGGGTATTTGTTGTTCATTATAACAGAGACAACACTTATTATCCATCTAACATCCCACCCTATCTGTTACTCTTTAGTTTTTATGTACAGAAGAATACGAAATGCTCTGAGACCAGGTTGGAATAATGCACCTTAACCTCTTCCTGTCTGACCTCCTACATTTGGACTACTTGCTCCATGTTAAAAAGAATAAGCAGTGGAGTGTGCTGGGGTGATGATGCCTTAATGAAGATGAATATTCAGGTGCTTTAGAAAGATTCCTGGAACACTTCCCAGCCTGCACTTGGTCTCAGTCAAATTGGCAGCAGAATGAGGAGAGGGTTAGAATCGTGAAATAAAGGTAGCAGACATGCTTGCATGCACATCAACACACACACCTCTCTCACAAACCAACTAAAGATTTGTGCTTGATGAGAGCTCAGCCCAAGTACCACGCCTTTTATTCAAATTAAGTTAGATGGGTGACGTGTCATTGGAGTTGCGAGAGAGTGGAGAGAAGGGAAACTATGAAAATGAAATAAAAAGGGGAGATAATCCAAAAATCTGTGTTCAGAGATTAATGTCCTTCCATGTGCTGTTAGTGTCCAGAACGACACATTGTCCATGACTGTGAGCCATTGATGCCAGGTGGGGAGAAAGGGAAAAGCTTGCGCTAATTAGAAGTGTTGAGTTTAGATGTGAGTAGAGTGGCAACGAGCAGCATATTTTTCCACACGGTTGGATAGGACAGCTTGTGTGTGAAGTAGAGACCGAATGTTGACGTTCAAGTCCTGCACTTGGATGACCAGGAGAGCTCATTGATTAACTACATTTTTTTCCTGACAGACAACCACACTTGTTAGTTTGGCTGCTCCCAAAGCAGGAAAGCAATCCATAAATCGAGCTGTACTGGAAACAACTCCAATGCTCTTAACAAGAGAGTTTTTCATACTGTATGGTTGACATGGAAAGGATGCAGCATATGCAATATTGCCACACAGTGATGGACCTCCCATGGTTCTACCTGCTACACAATTCTATAAAATGAATGACCTCTGTTCTACCATAACCACTCAACTGAAGGATGCTATAGACTATGGGTCATAGTTAATTAATCATATGAATGATACCACCCTATTGGAATTACATTTTTAGAGAAGAATTATTACATAGGGAAACATTAAGAGAAGGCACACATACCAATGCAAGCAGTCACTCCTCACATGCTACCTCTTAAACTTCTCATCTTCCTCTCCACCAGTTTTACTGTTAACTGCTGATCCAGCTCTTGGGGATGAGAGGTTGGGAGACTTAGCTTTTTTTTGTTGGTTCCGCATTTCTGTGTAGGGAATTGGCAGATTATTTGGTCAACCTCGATCAGTTCCACCAGTCCATAAGTATACATGCTCTCTGATAAATAAAGTCCATCAAAGTCAAAGGGCTTGTCCCCTATGAAACTCATGTTCCATTTAAGCACTAGCAAGCGAAAACGATCACATCCAAACAGATAGATTCAGTCTACAATAAATTCAGCTGTTTCCATATGTCAAACATTAAAAATAACTACTAAAGCATGTCTACTGATATTCTTTGAAAGACTGATCCAATGAAATGCAGTTTTTCTCTCCAATTTATCATTGCCAAAATAAGAATGTGACGAAGAAGGGGGTTATTCTACTGCATGGACCCCATATTGCTTAGAATGAAACACATTCCTGCTAACCCCCGTGCAATTGTGTCAATTGCAAAGGGCTATGTGTCCAGTGAAAAATCTGAAAACTCAAAACATATAAAATGTATCACTCTCACCTAAGAAACTAACATCCCCTTATAATTGCCAATAGTCAATAATAATTAACTGCAGGGTTGCCTTAGGTAAAGCAATTATTCTTCCTTATTTTGAGATCAATGTATTATGTTAAAGTTTAAAGTAGGAGACATTCATTAAACATGCCATGGAGTCTAAATTAGTGATGTTTGTAAAGCGTTCTAAGCAGCTGTGGTTATGGGAGATGATGGTCTAGCACTCTAAATTTCAGTTATGTTCCCTTTTGAGGTTGTACATATCCAATGCATGAGCATTTCTGCATTCCTGCATTAGGAGAAAAAATGAATCTTCTTCTGATAAACAATACAATATATACCAGCTGCCAAGCAAATCGCTACCTGTCATTGGAATCTGGCTCCAAGAAGCATTCCTCTGAGACAAGGCCATACCCCAAACTATTTTATAAAACTCCATATTGCATTCTGTCATTCATTTAAAACCTCTTAAGGATCTGCCCCTTTTTTTAAATTTTCAAATTAAATTACATACCCAAATCTAACTGCCTTTAGCTCATGCCCTGAAGCAAGGATAAGCATATTCTTTATATAATTTGAAAGAAAACACTTTGAAGTTTGTAGGAGAGTGTAACACAAATTATCTGGTAAAAGATAATACAAAGAAAAAACAAACAATTTTTTGTATTTTTTTTGTTCAATCATCTTTGAAATGCAAGAGAAAGGCCATAATGTATTATTCCAGCCCAGGTGCAATTTAGATATTGGCCACTAGAAGGCAGCAGTGTATGTGCAACGTTTTAGTCTGATCCAATGAACCATTGCATTTCTGTTCAAAATTTTGTGTCAAGACTGCCCGAATCTGCCTAATTTGTTTATTAATAACTTTTCATGTTTAAAACTGTGCACTCTCCTCAAACAATAGCATGCTATTATTCCACTGTAATAGTTACTGTGAATTGGACAGTGCAGTTAGATTAACAAGAATTTAAGCTTTCTGCCAATGTCAGATATGTCTATGTCCTGGGAAATGTTCTTCTCATGCTAACCGCATTAGCTTACATTAGCTCAACCATTCCGCAAGGGAGCCACCAATCCTGAAGATGTTTTAACCCTTTGAGCTAACCCTTCCCCTAACCCTAACCTTAACCCTTTAACCTAACTCCTAACCTCAACCCTAACCTGAACAATAACAACGTTATCAACAACCAATATGAATTCGGAACATATCATACATTTAGAAATGTGTAACGTATTGTACTTTTGCATATTTATAATAATTAATATGAATTGTAATTTGTAACATATCGTACAAAATGAATGATGGAATCCACAAATTAATACATATCATATGAAACGTAACATATCATACTAAATGGAAGGTCTCGGATATACGTATAGAATAATACGTCATGCTTTGAGACCAGGTTGCCATTGGGGAGGGGGGGGGGGACCATTGATTTCGTCTGGCACTAATTAAGAGTACTCTCATTTGCAACATATCCTCTGTTACTGTTCGGGTTGTTTTCTTCCTCTCCACTTTGATCATTGTTTATCTTGCTTTCCTCTCCATGTTGAGATGGCTCATACTCTCTGATCACAGTGAACATCAAGGACACTGTTGTTCAACCACCCATGGTTAAACTGCTGAGGTCCAAAGCTCCTCTCGCACTGTATCACCCACGATTGCTGATAGTATCTAACCTAACATTACACTATAAATGGGTTACAATCAGTGGCGGTCGGTTCCGTTTAAGATGAGGGAGAACACAATTTTTTTTTATGACCATGGCCTTATTTCTATTACAGCATATTGGATGACTGTCATTCATATTCCATTCACCCAGCTCAATGTAACATCGATAGGTTTAGGCTACTACATGATACTCAAATTTCCCTATATCCATCATGAGGCTGCAACAAACTAGCCTATGAATGAATTTACAACAAATGTGCACAGGTTGAGTGACATTAGAGTAATCAAGGTGACAGACATTGACACATCCAATACTGCCCTGCACACTCTAGCCTGCATCTAGCTGATCTAGGGTGTAATCGTTAGTCCAAAAGTTGCAAATGAGAGTTTATATTGGACAAATTCAGGTATGTTTATCCCCTTTTCGTTCCGTTTGCTTACGTTTAAGAAACTTTTTTCAACAGAATCGGCAGAATGAATACACGTCCTGATCAAACATAGGTCACTTACATAGCAACCACATAAAAAAGCATGATCCTTTTGTTTGTTGTATTACTTCTCAAATCTATGTGCTCTGCTCTCACCTTTTTACTTTGTTTGTGGACTTCCGTGCACAACACATCAGCTTTTTGAGACCAGGCGAATGAAAAACGTTCTAAGCCAAACCTTCATATCATAACCACTACACACAGCCTACATAGTTTTCACCATATTAACATCATACTAACATAGCTACTACTAATGTATTAGTAAACCCCTACAATCATGCAGTACAATGTACAGTCAGCAGCAAGCAGTTTAGCAGTTACACCGGCAAACCAAAGTGGCAATACATTTATAAAATCAAAAGCTTACCCTAACTTGGAATAGTTCCAGTGTCTGACAGCCTGAGCCAGCTAGCTAACATAGCATCCCTCTCTGTTTGAACCAGGTGTTTGAATAGGCTAAACTAGCTAGCTGCATTCAAGCAAGCTAAGTTAGTGAAAGTTAAAGTGAAAAAAGAATACACAAAAAATCTCTCTCCCTCTCTTGCTTCTCCTTCATGTTTTAAGAAATAAATAAAATGTTTGTTCAAATCTGTTCAAGTATTGTCCTTCTCTCTCTTTGAGTCAACTACTCATCATATTTTATGCACTGCAGTGCTAGCTATCTGTAGCTTATGCTTTCAGTACTAGATTAATTCTCTGATCCTTTGATTGGGTGGACAACATGTCAGTTCATGTTGCAAGAGCTCTGATAGGTTGGAGGACGTCCTCCGGAAGCTGTCATAATAACTGTGTAAGTCTTTGGAAAGGGTTGAGAAACACAAGCCTCCTAGGTTTTGTATTGAAGTCAATGCACCCAGAGGAAGACGGAAGTTAGCTGTCCTCTGGCTACACAATGGTGCAAACCTACAGAGTGCTTTTGAGGCTACTTTAGACCTTTATTGCAAAACAGTGTGTTTTAATATATTATTTGGTGACATGTGAATGTATATAGTATAGTTTTATCTAAAACGGATAACTTTTTAATTCTTTCACTGTTTTTATTTTTATGAAATTCAGTGAGGAGGATGGTCCTCCCCTTCCTCCTCTGAGGAGCCTCATCTGGTTACATTATGGGTGGCAATATGTGTGGTATTTTGACAGGACAAAACACTGTTTTATCAAATCAAATCAAATCAAATCTTATTTGTCACATACACATGGTTAGCAGATGTTAATGCAAGTGTAGCGAAATGCTTGTGCTTCCAGTTCCGACAATGCAGTAATAACCAACAAGTAATCTAACTAACAATTCCAAAACTAATTTCTTATTGTCACGCCTTGGTCTTAGTATTTTGTGTTTTCGTTTATTAGTTGGTCAGGCCAGGGTGTGACATGGGTTTATGTTGTTGTATTTCGTAGTGTTTTTTTTTTGTTATTGGGATTGCGGCTGAGTAGGGGTGTTCCATAGGTTTGGCTGCCTGAGGCGGTTCTCAATCAGAGTCAGGTGATTCTCGTTGTCTCTAATTGGGAACCGTATTTAGGTAGCCTGGGTTTCACTTTGTATTTCGTGGGTAATTGTTCCTGTCTCTCTGTAGTTTCACCAGATAGGCTGTAATTAGGTTTTCACGTTCCGTTTTGTTGTTTTGTATTTATTAGTTATTTCATGTATAGTTCCGTTTTTCCTTCATTAATAAACATGAGTAACCAACACGCTGCATTTCAGTCCGACTCTCTTTCGACAAACGAAGAACGTCGTTACACTTATACACAGTGTAAGGGGATAAAGAATAAGTACATAAAGATATGAATGAGTGATGGTGCAGAGCAGCATAGGCAAGATACAGTAGATGGTATCGAGTACAGTATATACATATGAGATGAGTATGTAAACAAATTGGCATAGTTAAAGTGGCTAGTGATGCATGTATTACAGAAGGATGCAGTAGATGATAGAGTACAGTATATACGTATACATATGAGATGAATAATGTAGGGTATGTAAACATTATATTAGGTAGCATTGTTTAAAGTGGCTAGTGATATATTTTACAATTTTTCCCATATATTACCATTATTGAAGTGGCTGGAGTTGAATCAGTGTGTTGGCAGCAGCCACTCAATGTTAGTGGTTGCTGTTTAACAGTCTGATGGCCTTAAGATAGAAGCTGTTTTTCAGTCTCTCGGTCCCAGCTTTGATGCACCTGTACTGACCTCGCCTTCTGGATGATAGCGGGGTGAACAGGCAGTGGCTCGGGTGGGTGTTGTCCTTGATGATCTTTATGGCCTTCCTGTAACATCGGGTGGTGTAGGTGTCCTGGAGGGCAGGTAGTTTGCCCCCGGTGATACGTTGTGCAGACCTCACTACCCTCTGGAGAGCCTTATGGTTGTGGGCGGAGCAGTTGCCGTACCAGTCGGTGATACAGCCCGCCAGGATGCTCTCGATTGTGCATCTGTAGAAGTTTGTGAGTGCTTTTGGTGACAAGACGAATTTCTTCAGCCTCCTGAGGTTGAGGAGGCGCTGCTGCGCCTTCTTCACGATGCTGTCTGTGTGAGTGGACCAATTCAGTTTGTCTGTGATGTGTATGCCGAGGAACTTAAAACTTACTACACTCTCCACTACTGTTCCATCGATGTGGATAGGGGGGTGTTCCCTCTGCTGTTTCCTGAAGTCCACAATCATCTCCTTAGTTTTGTTGACGTTGAGTGTGAGGTTATTGTCCTGACACCACACTCCGAGGGCCCTCACCTCCTCCCTGTAGGCCGTCTCGTCGTTGTTGGTAATCAAGCCTACCACTGTTGTGTCGTCCGCAAACTTGATGATTGAGTTGGAGGCGTGCGTTGCCGCGCAGTCGTGTGTGAACAGGGAGTACAGGAGAGGGCTCAGAACGCACCCTTGTCGGGCCCCAGTGTTGAGGATCAGCGGGGTGGAGATGTTGTTGCCTACCCTCACCACCTGGGGGCGGCCCGTCAGGAAGTCCAGTACCCAGTTGCACAGGACGGGGTCGAGACCCAGGGTCTCGAGCTTGATGACGAGCTTGGAGGGTACTATGGTGTTAAATGCCGAGCTGTAGTCGATGAACAGCATTCTCACATAGGTATTCCTCTTGTCCAGATGGGTTAGGGCAGTGTGCAGTGTGGTTGAGATTGCGTCGTCTGTGGATCTATTTGGGCGGTAAGCAAATTGGAGAGGGTCTAGGGTGTCAGGTAGGGTGGAGGTGATATGGTCCTTGACTAGTCTCTCAAAGCACTTCATGATGACGGAAGTGAGTGCTACGGGGCGGTATTCGTTTAGCTCAGTTACCTTAGCTTTCTTGGGAACAGGAACAATGGTGGCCCTCTTGAAGCATGTGGGAACAGCAGACTGGTATAGGGATTGTTTGAATATGTCTGTAAACACACCAGCCAGCTGGTCTGCGCATGCTCTGAGGGCGCGGCTGGGGATGCCGTCTGGGCCTGCAGCCTTGCGAGGGTTAACACGTTTAAATGTTTTATTCACCTCGGCTGCAGTGAAGGAGAGACCGCATGTTTCCGTTGCAGGCCGTGTCAGTGGCACTGTATTGTCCTCAAAGCGGACAAAAAAGTTATTTAGTCTGCCTGGGAGCAAGACATCCTGGTCCGTGACTGAGCTGGATTTCTTCTTATAGTCCGTGATTGACTGTAGACCCTGCCACATACTCTCTTGGGTCTGAGCCGTTGAATTGAGATTCTACTTTGTCTCTATACTGATGCTTAGCTTGTTTGATAGCCTTACCGGGTGAATAGCTGCACTGTTTGTATTCGGTCATATTACCAGTCACCTTGCCCTGATTAAAAGCAGTGGTTCGCGCTTTCAGTTTCACGCGAATGCTGCCATCAATCCACGGTTTCTGGTTAGGGAATGTTTTAATCATTGCTATGGGAATGACATCTTCAACGCACGTTCTAATGAACTCGCACACCGAATCAGCGTATTCGTCAATGTTGTTGCCTGACGCAATACGAAACATGTCCCAGTCCACGTGATGGAAGCAGTCTTGGAGTGTGGAATCAGCTTGGTCGGACCAGCGTTGGACAGACCTCAGCGTGGGAGCTTCTTCTTCTGTTTCAGTTTCTGTCTGTAGGCAGGGATCAGCAAAATGGAGTGGTGGTCAGCTTTTCCGAAAGGGGGGCGGGGCAGGGCCTTATATGCGTCGCGGAGGTTAGAATAACAGTGATCCAAAGTTTTGCCAGCCCTGGTGGCGCAATCGATATGCTGATACATTTTAGGGAGTCTTGTTTTCAGATTAGCCTTGTTAAAATCCCCAGCTACAATGAATGCGGCCTCAGGATGTATGGATTCCAGTTTGCAAAGAGTCAAATAAAGTTCGTTCAGAGCCGATGTGTCTGCTTGGGGGGGAATATATACGGCTGTGATTATAATCGAAGAGAATTCTCTTGGTAGATAATGCGGTCTACATTTGATTGTGAGGAATTCTAAATCAGGTGAACAGAAGGATTTGAGTTCCTGTATGTTTCTGTGATCACACCACGTCTCGTTAGCCATAAGGCATACGCCCCCGCCCCTCTTTTTACCATGAAGGTGTTTGTTTCTGTCGGCGCGATGCGTGGAGAAACCCGCTGGCTGCACCATCACCGAGAGCGTCTCTCCAGTGAGCCATGTTTCCGTGAAGCAAAGAACGTTACAGTCTCTGATGTCCCTCTGGAATGCTACCCTTGCTCGGATTTCATCAACCTTGTTGTCAAGAGACTGGACATTGGCGAGAAGAATGCTAATGTGATGTCACTGCTAAACACTGACAAAACAGACCTTAACAATTCAGTGAATGATGCTACATGTACTGGCAAAACATACATTACCTTGCTACACTTGCACCATACATTTGTGGAGGTAAATTGGACCCAATTGTAACGGCGTTCTTCGTTTGTCGCAAGAAAGTCGGACCGAAATGCAGCGTGGTGGTTACTCATGTTTTTTAATGAAATGAATCGCAGTACATGAAATAACTGAGACAAATACAAAACAACAAAACGGAACGTGAAACCTAATTACAGCCTATCTGGTGAAACTACACAGAGACAGGAAAAATCACCCACGAAATACAAAGTGAAACCCAGGCTACCTAAATACGGTTCCCAACCAGAGACAACGAGAATCACCTGACTCTGATTGAGAACCGCCTCAGGCAGCCAAACCTATGCAACACCCCTACTCAGCCATAATCCCAATAACTAAAAAACCCCACTACGAAATACAACAACATAAACCCATGTCACACCCTGGCCTGACCAACTAATTAACGAAAACACAAAATACTAAGACCAAGGCGTGACAGAACCCCCCCCCCCCAAGGTGCGGACTACTGGACGCACCTGAAAACCATAGGGAGGGTCCGGGTGGGCGTCTGTCCATGGTGGCGGTTCCGGCTCGGGACGTGGACCCCACTCCATAAATGTCATAGTTCCTCCCCTTCGCGTCCTGGGATGATCCACCCTCGCCGCCGACCATGGCCTAATAGTCCTTACCCAGAACCCCACTGAACTGAGGAGCAGCTCGTGACTGAGGGGCAGCTCGGGACTGAGGCAGCTCGGGACTGAGGGAAAGCTCGGGACTGAGGGGCAGCTCGGGACTGAGGGGCAGCTTGGGACTGAGGAGCAGCTCGGGACTGAGGGGCAGCCCAGTACTGAGAGAAAGCCTAGCACTGAGAGGAAGCCCAGTACTGAGAGGAAGCGCAGTACCGAGATGAAGCCCAGCCAGGCTGTTGAATCCGGCAGATCCTGGCTGACTGGCGGATCTGGAAGAGTCTGGCTGACTGGCAGATCTGGAAGAGTCTGGCTGACTGGCAGATCTGGAAGAGTCTGGCTGACTGGCGGATCCTGGCAGACTGACGGCTCTGGCTGCTTCATGCTGACTGACGGCTCTGGCTGCTCCATGCTGACTGGCGGCTCTGGCTGCTCCATGCAGATTGACAGCTCTGGCGGCTTCTTGCAGACTGACAGCTCTGACTGTTCCATGCAGACTAACAGCTTTGGCAGCTCCTTGCCGACTGGCAGCTCCATGCAGACTGGCAGCTATATCTGCTCCATGCAGACTGGCAGCTCTGGCTGCTCCATGCAGACTGGCAGCTCCTTGCAGACTGGCAGCTACTTGCAGACTGGCAGCTCCATGCAGACTGGCAGCTCTAGCTGCTCCATGCAGACTAGCAGCTCTAGCTGCTCCATGCAGACTGGCAGCTCTGGCTGCTCCATGCAGACTGGCAGCTCAGGCTGCTCCGAACAGGCAGGAGGCTCTGGCAGCGCTGGAGAGGAGAAAGGCTCTGATAGCGCTGAACAGGCGGGAGACTCCGACAGCGCAGGAGAGAAGAAAGGCTCCGACAGCGCAGGAGAGGCGAGGCGCACTGTAGGCCTGATACGTGGTGCTGGCACTGGTGGTATTGGGCCAAAGACACGCACAGGAAGCCTGGTGCGGGGAGCTGCCACCGGAGGACTGGTGTGTGAAGGTGGCACAGGATGGACTGGACCGTGAAGGTGTACTGGAGAGCCTGAGAGCAGGACTGGCACAGGACGTGCAAGGCTATGTAGGTACACAGGAGGCCTAGTACGTGAGGCTGGCACATTTTTCACCAGCCGACTAACACGCACCTCAGGACTAGTATGGAGCGCTGACCCAGGTGCCATCAAATCCCCGACACGCTCTGTCGGACGAATCTTGTACTTAAAGCACCAAACTAGCAACTCCCTCATTACTCTCTCCTCCAATTTCCCCATTAACTCCTTCACAGTCTCTGCTTTGCTCACCTCCAACACCGGTTCTGGTCTCCTCCTTGGCTCCTCACGATAAACAGGGAGAGTTGGCTCAGGTCTGTCTCCTGACTCAGCCACTCTCCCTCTGAGCCCCCCCCCCAATAAATTTTTTGGGTTGATTCACGGGCTTTCCTCTGCGCCGTCGTGATTGCCTCTCCAACTCCATTCTCCTATAGCCCTCTTCGCACTGCTCCAGCGATTCCCAGGCGGGCTCCGGCACTCTCTCTGGGTCGACCGCCCACCTGTCTATTTCATCCCACGTCGTATACTCCATGCTTCTGCTGTCTATAACGACCTCCCTTCGCTGCTCCTGCTGTCGCTGCCTGCTAACACGCTGCTCGGTCCGTGTGTGGTGGGTGATTCTGTAACGGCGTTCTTCGTTTGTCGCAAGAAAGTCGGACCGAAATGCAGCGTGGTGGTTACTCATGTCTTTTAATGAAATGAATCGCGGTACATGAAATAACTGAGACAAATACAAAACAACAAAACGGAACGTGAAACCTAATTACAGCCTATCTGGTGAAACTACACAGAGACAGGAACAATCACCCACGAAATACAAAGTGAAACCCAGGCTACCTAAATACGGTTCCCAATCAGAGACAACGAGAATCACCTGACTCTGATTGAGAACCGCCTCAGGCAGCCAAACCTATGCAACACCCCTACTCAGCAGCAATCCCAATAACTAAAAAACCCCACTACGAAATACAACAACAACATAAACCCATGACACCAATGTTTTTTAGGACAACCAATACTGTTTGATTCTCCTATTGACATTATGTACACTTAATAAAAATATAAACGCAACATGCAAAAATGTCAAAGATTTTACTGAGTTACAGTTCATTTAAAGAAATCAGCAATTGAAAAAAATAGACCTTAATCTATGGATTTCACATGACTGGGGATATAGATATGCATCTGTTGGTCACGGTTACCGTAAAAAATTTGGGCTTAGATCAGAAAACCATTCAGCATCTGGTGTGACCACCATTTGCCACATGCAGCATGACACATCTCCTTTGCATGGAGTTGATCAGGCTGTTGATTGTGGTCTGTGGACTCGTCCTCAATGGATGTGCAATTTGCTGGATATTGGCGGGAACTGGAACAAGCTGTTATACACGTCAATCCAGAGCAACCCAATCATGCTCAATGGGTGAAATGTCGGGTATGTAGGCCATGGAAGAACTGGGACATTTTCAGCTTCCAGGAATTGTGTGCAGATCCTTGCAACAGGGGGCTGTGCATTATCATGCTGAATCATGAGGTGAAGGTGGCGGATCCATGGCACGGCAATGAGCCTCATTATCTCGTCAAGGTATTTCTGTACATTCAAATTGCCATCGATAAAATGCAATTGTGTTCGATGTCCGTAGTTTATGCCTGTCCATACCATAATCCTACCGCCACCATGGGGCATTCTGTTCACAATGTTGACATCACTTTACCGCTCACCCACACAACGCCATACACGCTGGCTGCCAGTTGAAACCAGGATTCAACACATTGTCGTGACGTTGTATTAGTTAATAATGTGACGCCTGTAGCTCATCGAATTATTACAAGTTTCTAATTATGTGATTAACTGAATCAAGCTATTATTAACTCATTAACCTTCGGCACAATGGGAAAACAGTTTTTTATTGAGTTTCTATTTCCCAAATTAACTCAAAGAAAATCAGAATATCGATTTTACCACAGCCACTAATTAACCAGTTGCCTCTATCAGTCTCATAATCTGAATGTCGTATAGCCCTTGAATCTGCACGGACCCGGGTCCCATGAATGAATTCGCACCACACCAATCTTAGTTGAATATTTATTTACTAAAAAACTAAAATGATGATAAAAGATACACATAGACAAAACACATTATAGGCTATTGACTAGAACTTAGTATAACGGGCCAACACAATATGGTGCGTGTTACCCACAATGGGAATTTCAAAAGAGAGAGAAAAAAGAAGTACACAAGATAAATATTCATTTGGTGAATTTGTCAGCTATGCTATTCTAACCCTAGCCTTGCCTCAAACTACCGCTCTTGTGGGTCAGAATATAATGATGTAATTACGTGGTGATGATCTCCGGGGATTCTCTGCGTGGACCGTTCCGCTGTTCGATGACGCACTTCTCCTGCGCACCTCCCTGCTCGTCCTCCTGATGTCAGTGTCCTTTTGGCTTAGGAGTCTGTTCCCTCACCCCTTTCTCTGGAAGGGGTCTTCTGAGGCCAGACAGCTCTGTAGCTCAGAGCTCACAGCATAGGAATTAAACCCTTTAGATACCACGATTCGATGGGAGATGGAGGCTAGGTGGTTCGACTTGAATTCACCCGTTTAGACACAGCTACTCATCTGTAGCTTGGCTAGAAAAGGATTTCTTTGTCCTCAAACTTGCGTTGCGTTCTGGGTTGGTAAACTTTTCAGACCCTGCTGCAGCTGGGGTCACGTAGTCCTGTCGTAAATTCTATACTCACAGGTTTTATACCCTTGGGTCAGAAGTGGGCGTAACCGCCTTTAGGGCCATTCTCTGGGCGTACCACGTTAATGAGGCAAGGGCTAGGTTTTTCTCAAATCCAATTTTAGACAACTAACTTCACATTTCATCGTTACCAAAACATTCTCTTTGATTTGGATATTTTCCATACAACGTACAATGTGTAATCATCAAACATATACTAGGAAAATCCTTCACATGACAATGTTTTTGTAATAACGTAATCTATTAACCTTTAATAACAGAACAAAAATGACATACATTTTCATAGTCCATCTATCATCATGACCACCATTGTGGCTGACGGAAACCATTGTTCCAAAGTCCCTTTATTTCATGTTTAATGTTCTGAGGCTGGTTCTTAATGGTGACAGGACAAAGGAATGTGTCTGTGGCCTGAGATTTACCAGGGCGTGGGGGGTCATAAAACCCCCCACGTCTTCAGACCCCTAGATCTCTCCTCCTCTGTTGGGGTTGAGAGATAATCTGTAGGGTTGTGGTCTCCTGTAACCTGACCTGATCAAGACAGTCATGACAACGTAAAGAGCACATTTCTCCAGCGTGTGGAAAAAAATATGATTTTAGTTCGTATGGAACATTTCTCTGATCTTTTATTTCAGCTCATGAAACATGGGACAAAACATTAAATCTTGCATTTAAATTTACATTTTTGTTCTGTGTTTTTTTTCAGGTTCAGAATAAACAGTTCAACAACAGCAGTGGTAGTACATTATCCTGGTTTGGTACTCAACTCTGTAATTTCCTGCAATATTTCATTTAAAAAAGTCTTAAGGATAAGTTGTATTTTTATCGGCAAGGTAATGATAAACAAATAATGAGCTTTACAAAAAGCCCTTAATTTGCAATAAGAAGAGTTTTCATCAACAGAGTAAACTGTAGATTAACAGACCAATTTTCTCTGTATTGCATAGTTTGCTCCCAAGGCTTAGTGGTGGAATTTAATATGAATGACATAATGAGAGACTCGTGCCCCAATCTCAGCCAAACTGACTATCACTGAAAGGGATTGGAGCAGAAGCATCTCACATCCATTTAGGAATGCAATCTGTATTATACCCACTTCTTCTCACCCGCCTTATTGATCCAGCCAACTGTCGGCATCCTCACTCTGTTTGTTCCTAGTGCCAGGCTAAATATACGTTACTGGTCTATGGTTCTGGTTGGTATGGAAATCTACGTTTGTGGTTACCACTTACAAGGTGGCTAGATTGTTTTTTAAATTTGAATGCACAGTTTGTATATGATTAATTCCTCAGATATGCTTTGTCATTTACTGTACATCGTAATTACAGAAGTAATGTGCTCTAACATTGCAAGTTGATCTCTCTCTCTTTCTCTGTCTGACACAAATGTCCACAGCGACACAGACTTTTTGTCTTATTTTGAGGCCAGTTGCAGCAGGTAAGTAGACATGCACGTCTCAGTACTGCCCATTTCACCACCCAGAGTTGAGTGGTATGTGCTTGTCACCATAGCCAGCTCTGACTGTGTTCAGCCATCGGCAGCACATGAAGCTGAGTTGAATGCACAGCCCGCAACAATATGAACTCGTAGCCGTGAACTCAACAAAAAGTTAATGAAGCACCACAAAGCTTGTGGGGTGTACCAGGCGAGCACAGTTGCATCAAAGCCCTCCATCGGAAGCTGCCGCATGCTTAAGTGAACAAACTACATCCTGAGGGTGAAAATAGACAAAATCCATTGCTATGAATTTGAGTCGGTGTAGAAATAACAAAAAATAAGTAAAGAAAACAAGATTCCATAAAATACATACATCATCCAAGTAGTGATACATGATCTGTTCAGAAACATCTCTAATTGGAGACAAACTTCTTCCAAGACTTATTTGTATGATTAATCTCTGACATTTTATAATAAACAGTGTTTGTGACTCTCTCTTTCAATGATGGTAAATACAAGTGGAAAGCTTCAGCTGTATTAATTATAATCTATTCCTTTCCAAAGAAGTCGACCTTTGTTTTGTGAACGTCTGCTATTCCCCTAATCGCAAATTCTGTTGTTACCCATGCAGGACTTACATTTTGAATGGCACATGAATGCTAATATGGCGTTGTAATAAGGTCTTTGAACACACTGTTACAGAATCATAATGTGAAAATCCCCTTTGAATCTGACACAAGAAGCATCAACACAACTATTCTCTCCCCTTACTCACCCCTCCCCTGTCTTTTTTTCATTGCACAGCAACTGTTTCTTCCACTTTCTCACCTGCATATGTCTTTTCAATATTAATATCTTGCTGGAAGACTCGACTTGCTCTGATAGGTATAATATGAAAAAAAAGGTTTCCAAATACCAACATGTGGGATGTTCTGATCCGTGGGAAATAGAGGGAAGTGAACCCAGTAGGAAAGGGCAGGATTATTGGTTTAGAGGGAAAAAAGGGGCTTCATGTGGGGAGTAAAATTTTGGTTAGCTATGCAACCCTACAAATGTCTGTGGGCTTCATCACTTGCAGGGAAGGATTCTCAACTATGATAACAGTTGAGAATGTTCACTTTTCTAAAGAATGTTTGTAAAATGTACAACAACACTAGTATTTTACATTAGGTACAACTCTCTCTCTCTCTCTCTCTCTCCCCCCGCTAAATGCTTCAAATTTGCTTTCCATCACTGTTCTTACAAACTGGTGAGTGATGTTGTGCTTCTGTTTGCAACAACATCATTGGACTTGACCCCTTGATAAATGCCTGGCAGCGATGTGTTGATGATAGACCCACATTGACTGATGTGCACTGATATAGATGTCATGAGGCCAAGTCGTTAATGGCTGACCTTTACCACAGCACTGCTCTGCCAGCCTCTATTGGAGCATTCTGCTATAGGACCTCTGGTTCTCATTATCAGGCCCTCTCATTGGACCAGGTGACCACCTACTGTGCTCATCAACCATGAATGAACTATTTCACCCATGACTGATGACATTGAGATGGGTGCTGGCTTGTGGATGACAGCATGTTCTGGGAGGAAATATTAGTGGCATGCTCATACTAAAATGTTACGCGCCACTCTTCCTCTCCACCCTGATGATACTGTGCACATTTCATTGTATTTCTTAAATGCTAGTGTCAGTCATGAACAGGTCACAACAGGAAGCACTTAAATAAAGCTTTGCCACTGATTAGTGGGGTTTGGAGGATAGAGGGAGGGGGTTCTGACTACCTTCCACTAAAAAACAATAAATGTTGTGTAAGCAGCCATGGGTGCTCTTTGCCCAGGGAGAACCATCATGTCTGAAAGTGACAGCTACTCCAGGGGAGTGTGGAAACACATGTTCCCATATACACAGGGAATCCAATCTGATCAAACAGAGTTGATAGATTTTCTCCACTGCCAGCACAGAGCCTTTTACCAATATTGTTTTAATGGTATTAACAGGTTGGATCCCAGCCAAGAAGATGAGTGCATGCTGATGTTATTGACTAGCTATCCATAAAAACTCATACCTCTCTCTGTATTATTCTCAAGGATGGCACAAATTGAAAAATTTGACCAGATTAAAGCCACTTACAAGGATATTTCCATATTTATCTTCAGTGTAATTAAACTACACAAATCAAATGAAAAATTGACTGTAAATAGTTCCACCAAGATTGCAGAATTAATACATAAACTGGTTAGTTTGGCTCTCTATCATCCAACTTTTACTAGCTATGTTTGACTATGTGGTTAACGTGAGGATTGTCTGAGACATGATTCAATACTTTAACAGAGAAAAATAGAGAAACATTTACTCTCACTGAGCTCTTTGATCTTTAGAAACCTGGCTCCACCGCACTGCACGGATGCTTCAGATTTTCATGCATGTAAATTGTTCAATGTAATTAACTTGTGGAAATGATTTATCCTTGAATGGTTGTCAGATCAATTTCTCATCTGAGGTCTTTGTAAAATGTTGTAGCCCTCGAAGGTTGACAGATCACAGACTTGGAGTATATTAAGTCACACATGAGCGGTTTTAGGGCACGGCTTTACTGAGATCAATCAACTGTAACTTCAAAACAATAACTGCAGTTGTCAACAGACTGGATCGGACCTCAGCAGTCATTCAGACTTTGAAATGTATTGCTCAGTTTGGTGTCTTAAAATGTGGTATTTCCATGCACATCTGGGCAACATTTGTGTTTTCAAGTTCAAACCCCCGAGCTGACAAGGTACAAATCTGTCGTTCTGCCCCTGAACAGGCAGTTAACCCACTGTTCCTAGGCCGTCATTGAAAATAAGAATTTGTTCTTAACTGACTTGCCTGGTTAAATAAAGGTAAAATAAAATAAAATAAAATGACTACCACCCCATAGCACTCACATCTGTAGCCATGAAGTGCTTTGAAAGACTGGTCATGGCTCACATCAATACCATCATCCCGGAAACCCTAGCACTCCAATTCGTATACCAGCCCAACAGATCCATAGATGACTCAATCTCAATTGCTCTCCACACTGCCTTCTCCCAACTGGACAAAAGGAATACCTTTGTGAGAATGCTGTTCGTTGTCTACAGCTCAGCGTTCAACACCATAGTACCCACAAAGCTCATCAATAAGCTAAGGACCCTGGGACTAAACACCTCCCTTTGCAACTGGATCCTGGACTTCCTGACGGGCTACACCCAGGTGGTAAGGGTTGGTAACAACACATCTGCCATGCTGATCCTCAACATGAGTGCCCCTCAATGGTGTGTACTTAGTCCCCTCTTGTACTCCCTGTTCACCCACGACTACGTGGCCAAGCACAACTCCATCACCATCATTAAGTTTTCTAACGACACAACGGTGGTAGGCTTGAACACAGACAGCCTAAAGGGAGGAGGTCAGAGATCTGACCATGTGGTGCCAGGACAACAACCCCTCCTTCAATGTGAGCAAGTCAAAAAAGCTGATTGTGGACTACAGGAAAAGGAGGTCCGAACAGGTGTCCACATCACCAACAAGCTATCATGGTCCAAACACACCAAGACATTCATGAAGATGGCACCACAATGCCTATTCCCCTTCAAGAGACCGAAAATATTTGGCATGGGTCCCCAGATCCTCAAAAAGATCTACAGCTGCACCATGGAGAGCATCCTAACTGGCTGCTTCACCACCTGGTAAGCAACAGCTCGGCATCCAACCGTAAGGTGCTACAGAGGGTAGTGCGTACGGCTCAGTACATTTCTGGGGCCAAGCTTCCTGCCATCCAGGAGAGAAAGTCCTAATCATTTGCCAAAGACTCTAGCCACCCAAGTCATTGTGAGGACAGACACTGGGAGAGGAGAATCAAGTACAGGGAGTGAAGAGTTAATGGTTAAATGGACATATAAGCCCAGATGAGTCCCATGAAGCGCTGACGCGTGTAACGATGGTGACAGGTGTGCGTAATGATGGGTCGCCTGGCGCCCCTGAGCGCCAGAGAGGAGGAGCAGGAGCAGGAGCAGGAATGATAGTACCCCCCCCCTCAGCCCGGCTGAGTTATAGGAGCCTGACGAGCTGGCTGAATGCATGACGTGGGATGGGAGCCTGATGAGCATGCGAAGGCATGGGAGCCCGACGGGCCGGCAGGGGCATGACGGGGGATGGCAGGGAGCATGATGAGCTGGCTGAGGCGTGGGAGCCTGACGAGCCGGCTGAATCATGATGTGGGATGGGAGCCTGCCAAGCCAACCGAGGCAAGAAAACTTCACGAGCCAGCTAAGGCATGGAAGCAGGACGAGCCAGCTGATTGACCCCCAGTTCCTTCAGCAGCGGCACCCGGACCATTCCCATTTAAAAACAACAAAAACTCCCTGATGCTTCCAATATTGATGTCTGCATTCTGTGCGGACAAATCAAATCAAACTTTATTTGTCTCATGCGCCGAATACAACATGTGTAAACCTTAAAGTGAAATGCTTACTTACAGGTCCTTAACCAACAGTGCAGTGCAAGAGGAGTTAAAAAAAATATTTACCAAATAGAATGTAAAAAAAAAATAATAATAATAATAAAAAGTTAAACACAATAACAATAACAATAACGAGGCAATATACAGGGGATACCGTTACCGAGTCATGGTGCAGGGGTACAGCTTAGTTGAGGTAATTTGTACATGTAGGTAGGGGTGAAGTGACTATGCATAGATAATAAAGAGCAAGTAGCAGCAGTGTACAAAAGAGAGGGGGTGGAGGGTCAATGTAAATAGTCAGGTGACAATTTTATTAATTGTTCAGCAGTCTTGTGGCTAGAAGCTGTTGAGGAGCCTTTTGGTCCTAGACTTGGCGCTCCGGTCCCGCTTGCCATGCGGTAGCAGAGAAAACAGTCTATAACTCGGGTGACTGGAGTCTCTGACAATTTTATGGGCTTTCATCTGACACCGCCTGTTATATAGGTCCTGGATGGCAGGAAGCTTGGCCCCAGTGATGTACTGGGCAATACACACTACCCTCTGTAGCACCTTACGGTGATGCAACCTGTCAGGATTTAAAAAAGGATTTTAAAAAAGATTTTAAAAAGTACAGTCAATAACACATCAGAAAAAAAGAAAGTCTATATACAGTGTGTGCAAATGGTGTGAGGATGTAGGCAATAAATAGGCCATAGTAGCGAAGTAAATACAATTTAGCACTGGAGTGGTAAATGAGCAGATGATTATGTGCAAGTAGAGATACTGGTGTGCAAAATAGCAGAAAAGTAAATAAAAACATTATGGGGATGAGATAGGTAGATTGGGTGGGCTATTTACAGATGGACTATGTACAGCTGCAGCGATCGGTTAGCTGCTCAGAAAGCTGATGTTTAAAGTTAGTGAGGGAAATATAAGTCTCCAGCTTCAGCGATTTTTGCAATTCGTTCCAGTCACTGGCAGCAGAGAACTGGAAGGAAAGGCGGCCAAAGGAGGTGTTGGCTTTGGGGATGACCAGGGAGATATACTGTACCTGCTGGAGCGGGTGTTGTTATCGTGACCAGTGAGCTGAGATAAGGCTGAGCTTTACATAGCATACACTTATACAGTGGGGAGAACAAGTATTCGATACACTGCCGATTTTGCAGGTTTCCCTACTTACAAAGCATGTAGAGGTCTGTAATTGTTATCATAGGTACACTTCAACTGTGAGAGACGGAATTTAAAACAAAAATCCAGAAAATCACATTGCATATTTTTTAAGTAATAATTTGCATTTTATTGCATGACATAAGAATTTGATCACCTACCAACAAGTAAGACTTCTGGCTCTCACAGACCTGTTAGTTTTTCTTTAATAAGAAGTCCCCCTGTTCTCCACTCATTACCTGTATTAACTGCACCTGTTTGAACTCGTTACCTGTATAAAGACACCTGTCCACACACTCAATCAAACAGACTCCAACCTCTCCACAATGGCCCAGACCAGAGAGCTGTGTAAGGACATCAGGGATAAAATTGTAGACCTGCACAAGGCTGGGATGGGCTACAGGACAATAGGCAAGCAGCTTGGTGAGAAGGCAACAACTGTTGGCGCAATTATTAGAAAATGGAAGAAGTTCAAGATGACGGTCAATCACCCTCGGTCTGGGGCTCCATGCAAGATCTCACCTCATGGCGCATCAATGATCATGAGGAAGGTGAGGGTTCAGCCCAGAACTACACGGCAGGACCTGGTCAATGACCTGAAGAGAGCTGGGACCACAGTTTCAAAGAAAACCATTAGTAACACACTACGCCGTCATGGATTAAAATCCTGCAGCGCACACAAGGTCCCCCTGCTCAAGCCAGCGCATGTCCAGGCCTGTCTGAAGTTTGCCAATGACCATCTGGATGATCCAGAGGAGGAATGGGAGAAGGTCATGTGGTCTGATGAGACAAAAATAGAGCTTTTTGGGTTAAACTCCACTCGCCGTGTTTGGAGGAAGAAGAAGGAGGAGTACAACCCCAAGAAACCATCCCAACCGTGATGCATGGAGGTGGAAGCATCATTCTTCGGGGATGCTTTTCTGCAAAGGGGACAGGACGACTGCACCGTATTGAAGGGAGGATGGATGAGGCCATGTATCGCAAGATCTTGGCCAACAACCTCCTTCCCTCAGTAAGAGCATTGAAGATGGGTCGTGGCTGGGTCTTCCAGAATGACAACGACCCGAAACACACAGCCAGTTTAACTACGGAGTGGCTCCGTAAGAAGCATCTCAAGGTCCTGGAGTGGCCTAGCCAGTCTCCAGACCTGAACCCAATAGAAAATCTTTGGAGGGAGCTGAAAGTCCGTATTGCCCAGCGACAGCCCTGAAACCTGAAGGATCTGGAGATTGTCTGTATGGAGGAGTGGGCCAAAATCCCTGCTGCAATGTGTGCAAACCTGGTCAAGAACTACAGGAAACGTATGATCTCTGTAATTGCAAACAAAGGATTCTCTACCAAATATTAATTTCTGGTTTTCTGATGTATCAAATACTTATGTCATGCAATAAAATGCAAATTAATTACTTAAAAATCATACAATGTGATTTTCTGTTTTTTGTTTTAGATATTGTCTCTCACAGTTGAAGTGTACCTATGACAAAAATTACAGAACACTACATGCTTTGTAAGTAGGAAAACCTGCAAAATTGGCAGTGTATCAAATACTTCTTCTCCCCACTGTAGATGACCTGGAGCCAGTGGGTTTGGCGAAGAATATGTAGAGAGGGCCAGCCGACTAGAGCATACAGGTCGCAGTGGTGGGTGGTATAAGGGGCTTTGGTAACAAAACGGATGGCACTGTGATTGATTGCATCGAGGATCGGTAGGATAGTCAGTTTTACTAGGGTATGTTCGGCAACGTGCGTGAAGGCGGCTTTGTTGCGAAATAGAAAAACAATAATAGATTTGACTTTAGATTGGAGATATTTAAAATGAGTCTGGAAGAAGAGTTTACAGTCTAACCAGACACCTAGGTTTTTACAGTTGTCCACATATTCTAGGTCAGAACCGTTCACGGTAGTGATGACAGTCGGGCGGGAGGGTGCGGGCAGCAAAAGGATGACAAGCATGCATTTGTTTTTACTAGCGTTTAAGAGCAGTTGGAGGTCACGGAAGGAGTGTATGGCATTGAAGCTTGTTTGGAAGTTAGTTAATAACCTCTTGATACTCCCCACCCCGGATCCGGGATCGTGAATAAAGCCTCAGGCTCATTAGCATAACGCAAAAATCGCAAATAAAATGAAAATATTGCACCTGCTCTCAAGCTTAGCCTTTTCTTAACTTCTTGAAACTCCCCATCCCGGATCAGGGATTGTGACTAAAGCCTCAGGCTCATTAGCATAACGCAACGTTAACGATTTCTGAAAATCGCAAATAAAATGAAAATAATGCGTCTGCTCTCAAGCTTAGCCTTTTCTTAACAACACTGTCATCTCAGATTTTCAAAATATGCTTTTGAACCATAGAAATTGACTAATTTGTGTAAGAGTATGCAAAGCTAGCATAGCATTTTGAGTAGCATTTAGCACGCAACATTTTCACAAAAACCAGATAACCAAATAAATAAAATAATTTACCTTTGAAGAGCTTCTGATGTTTTCAATGAGGAGACTCTCAGTTACATTCCAAATGCGCAGTTTTTCCTGAAAGCGTCTGTGTGTAGGAGAAATCGTTCCGTTTTCTACATTGCGTCTGGCTACCGAAACGAACCGAAAATTCAGTCACCTACAACGTAAAACTTTTTCCGGATTAACTACATAATATCGACCGAAACATGGTAAACGTTGTTTGGAATCAATCCTCAAGGTGTTTTTTCACATATCTCTTTATTGATATGCAGTTCGTGGAAGCTTGCTTTCCTCTCTGTATCCCATGGAAAAATACTGGCAGGTGACTTTTGCGCACCAATTTCGGCGCAGGACACCGGGCGGACACCTGGTAAATGTGGTCTCTTATGGTCAATCTTCCAATGATCTGCCTACAAATACGTCACAATGCTGCAGACACCTTGGGGAAACGACAGAAAGGGCAGGCTCATTCCTCTCGCATTCACAGCCATATAAGGAGACAATGGAAAACAGAGCCTCAAAAATCCTGCTCATTTCCTGGATGCCGTCTCATCTTGGTTTTGCCTGAAGCTCACGTTCTAGGGCACGCACAGAAAATATCTTGGTAGTTCTGGACACGTCAGAGTGTTTTCTTTCGAAAGCTATCAATTATATGCATAGTCGAGCATCTTTTTGTGACAAAATATCTTGTTTAAAACGGGAACGTTTTTCATCCAAAAATGAAATAGCGCCCCCAGAGCATCAACAGGTTAACAACACTGTCATCTCAGATTTTCAAAATATGCTTTTGAACCATAGCAAATCACTAATTTGTGTAAGAGTATGCTAAGCTAGCTTAGCATTTTGAGTAGCATTTAGCACGCAACATTTTCACAAAAACCAGATAACCAAATAAATAAAATCATTTACCTTTGAGGAGCTTCGGATGTTTTCAATGAGGAGACTCTCAGTTGCATAGCAAATGTTCAGTTTTTCCTGAAAGAATCTTTGTGTAGGAGAAATCGCTCCGTTTTGTACATCACATTTGGCTACCGAAACGAACTGAAAATTCTGTCACCAAAACGTCAAACATTTTCCGAATTAACTCCATAATATCGAAAAATACCAGCAGCTGAAAATTGATATGCACGCACCAATTTCATGGAAAAATACCAGCGGAGGACACCGGAGGCGGACACCTGGAAAATGTAGTCTCTTATGGTCAATCTTCCAATGATATGCCTACAAATACGTCACAATGCTGCAGACACCTTGGGGAAACGACAGAAAGGGCAGGCTCATTCCTCTCGCATTCACAGCCATATAAGGAGACAATGGAAAACGGAGCCTCAAAAATCCTGCTGGTTTCCTGGTTGCCGTTTCATCTTGGTTTTGCCTGTAGCTCCCGTTCTAGGGCACCCACAGACAATATCTTTGCAGTTCTGGAAATTCTGAGTGTTTTCTTTCGAAAGCTATCAATTATATGCATAGTCGAGCATCTTTTTGTGACAAAATATCTTGTTTAAAAATCTTTAAATCTTGTCATCTCCCGTCTGGATTACTGCAACTCGCTGTTGGCTGGGCTCCCTGCCTGTGCCATTAAACCCCTACAACTCATCCAGAACGCCGCAGCCCGTCTGGTGTTCAACCTTCCCAAGTTCTCTCACGTCACCCCGCTCCTCCGCTCTCTCCACTGGCTTCCAGTTGAAGCTCGCATCCGCTACAAGACCATGGTGCTTGCCTACGGAGCTGTGAGGGGAACGGCACCGCAGTACCTCCAGGCTCTGATCAGGCCCTACACCCAAACAAGGGCACTGCGTTCATCCACCTCTGGCCTGCTCGCCTCCCTACCACTGAGGAAGTACAGTTCCCGCTCAGCCCAGTCAAAACTGTTCGCTGCTCTGGCCCCCAATGGTGGAACAAACTCCCTCACGACGCCAGGACAGCGGAGTCAATCACCACCTTCCGGAGACACCTGAAACCCCACCTCTTCAAGGAATACCTAGGATAGGATAAAGCAATCCTTCTCTCACCCCCCCTTAAATGATTTAGATGCACTATTGTAAAGTGGCTGTTCCAAAGATGTCAGAAGGTGAATTCACCAATTTGTAAGTCGCTCTGGATAAGAGCGTCTGCTAAATGACTTAAATGTAAATGTAATGTAAATGTAAAACGGGAACGTTTTTCATCCAAAAATGAAATGGCGCCCCTAGAGTTTCAAGAGGTTAACAAAGAAGGGCCAGATGTATACAGAATGGTGTCGTCTGCGTAGAGGTGGATCAGGGAATCGCCAGCAGGAAGAGCGACATTATTGATATATACAGAGAAAAGTCGGCCTGAGAATTTAACCCTGTGGTACCCCCATAGAGACTGGTCCAGACAACAGGCCCTCCGATTTGACACACTGAACTTTATCTGCGAAGTAGTTGGTGAACCAGGCGAGGCAGTCATTTGAGAAACCAAGGCGATTGAGTCTGCCGATAAGAATACGGTGATTGACAGAGTCAAAAGCCTTGGCCAGGTCGAAGAAGACGGCTGCACGGTACTGTCTTTTATTGATGGCGGTTATGACATCGTTTAGGTCCTTGAGCGTAGCTGAGGTGCACCAGTGGCCAGCTCGGAAACCAGATTGCACAGGGGAGAAGGTACTGTGGTATTCAAAATAGTCAGTGATCTGTTTGTTAACTTGGCTTTCCAAGACTTTAGAGAGGCAGAGCTGTTGGCCGGGGCTGGGGTAGCCAGGAGGAAAGCATGGCCAGCCGTAGAGAAATGCTTGTTGAAATTTCCGATTATCATGGATTTATCGGTGGTGATTGTGTTACCTAGCCTCAGTGTAGAGGGCAGCTGGGAGGAGGTGCTCTTGTTCTCCAAGGACTTTACAGTGTCCCAAAACCTTTTGGAGTTAGAGCTACAGGATGCACATTTCTGTTTGAAAAAGCTAGCCTTTGCTTTCCTGACTGACTGCGTGTATTGGTTCCTGACATCCCTGAACAGTTGCATATCGCGGGGACTATCCGATGCTATTAAAGTCCGCCACAGGGTGTTTTTGTGTTGGTCAAGGGCAGTCAGTTCTGGAGTGAACCAAGGGCTATATCTGTTCTTAGTTCTACATATTTTGAAAGAGTCATGCTTAAGATGGTGAGGAAATTACTTTTTTAAGAACGGCCAGGCATCCTCGACTGACAGGATGAGGTCTTTCCAGGATACCCGGACCAGGTCGATTAGAAAGGATGCTCTCGATGGTGCAGCTGTAGAACCCTTTGAATATCTGGGGACCCATGTCAAATCTTTTCAGTCTACTGAGGTGGAAAATATTTTGTTGTGCCCCCTTCATGACTGTCTTGGTGTGTTTAGACCATGATAGTCCGTTGGTGATGTGGACACCAAGGAACTTGAAACTCTCGACCCACTCCGCTACAGCCCAGTCGATGTCAATGGGGGCCTGTTCAGCCCTCCTTTTCCTGTACTCCACGATCAGCTCTTTTGTCTTGCTCACATTGAGGGAGAGGTGGTTATTCTGGTACCACACTGCCAGTTCTCTGACCTCCTGCCTATAGGCCGTCTCATCGTTGTCAGTGATCAGGCCTACCACTGTTGTGTCATCAGCAAACTTAATGATGGTGTTGAAGTCATTTTTGGCCACGCAGTCGTGTGTGAACAAGGAGTGCATCTCTGTGTGTGGAGTAAAGGTGGTCAAGGATTTTATTTTACTCTGGTTGCACATGTGACATGCTGGTCAACATTTGGTAGAACTGATTTAAGTTTCCTGCATTAAAGTCCCCAGCCACTAGGAGTGCCGCTTCTGGGTGAGCATTTTCTTCTGTGCTTATGGCCTTATAAAGTTGTTTGAGAGCGGTCTTAATGCCAGCTTCGTTCTGTGGTGTTAAATAGAAGGCTACAAATATTATAGATGAGAACTCTCTTGGTAGATAGTGTGGTCTACAGCTTATCATAAGGTATTCTACCTCAGGCTAGCAATACCTAGAGACTTCTTTATCCTGTTACATCTATGGGGGCGCTATTTCATTATTGGATAAAAGAACGTGCCCATTTAAAGCGCAATATTTTGTCACAAAAAGATGCTTGACTATGCATATAATTGACAGCTTTGGAAAGAGGACACTGATGTTTCCAAAACTGCTAAGATATTGTCTGTGAGTGCTCCAGAACTGATGCTACAGGCGAAACCAAGATGAAACTTCAACCAGGAAATGAGCAGGATTTTTGAGGCTCTGTTTTTCATTGTCTCTTTATATTGCTGTGAATGCGCAAGGAATGAGCCTGCCCGATCTATCGTTTCCCCAAGGTGTCTGCAGCATTGTGACGTATTTGTAGGCATATCATTGGAAGATTGACCATAAGAGACTACATTTGCCAGGTGTCCGCCCGGTGTCCTCCGTCGAAATTGGTGCGTCATCTTCAACTGCACGTCTTTTTTCAAGCGATGCACCGGAGAAAGTAGACTACCACGAACGATATATCAATGAAGAGATATGTGAAAAACACATTGAGGATTGATTCTAAACAGCGTTTGCCTTGTTTCAGTCGATATTATGGAGTTAATTTGGAAAACAGTTCGCCGTTTTGATGACTGAATTTTCGGGTTTTTTTGGTACCCAAACGTGATGTACAAAACGGAGCGATTTCTCCTACACAAAGAATCTTTCAGGAAAAACTGAACATTTGCTATGTAACTGAGAGTCTCCTCATTGAAAACATCCGAAGTTCTTCAAAGGTAAATGATTTTATTTGAATCCTTTTCTGGTTTTTGTGCAAATGTTGCCCGCTAAATGCTACGCTAAATGCTACGCTAGCTATCAATACTCTTACACAAATGCTTGTTTTGCTATGGTTCAAAAGCATATTTTGAAAATCTGAGATGACAGTGTTGTTAAGAAAAGGCTAAGCTTGAAAGCTAGCACATTCATTTCATTTCATTTGCGATTTTCATAAATAGTTAACGTTACGTTATGCTAATGAGCTTGAGGCTATAACTGGATACAGGTTTTTTTCATAGCCAAACGTGAACAAAACGGAGCGATTTGTCCTACACAAATAATATTTTTTTGAAAAACTGAACATTTGCTATCTAACTGAGAGTCTCCTCATTGAAAACATCTGAAGTTCTTCAAAGGTAAATGATTTTATTTGAATGATTTTCTTGTTTTTGTGAAAATGTTGCTGGCTGAATTCTAGGCTTATAGCTATGCTAGCTATCAATACTCTTACACAAATGCTTGTTTAGTTATGGTTGAAAAGCATATTTTGAAAATCTGAGATGACAGTGTTGTTAACAACAGTCTAAGCTTGAGAGCAAATATATTTATTTCATTTCATTTGCGATTTTCATGAATAGTTAACGTTGCGTTATGCGAATGAGCTTGAGGCTATAAATAGAATCCCGGATCCGGGATTGCTCGACGCAAGAAGTTAATATTAGACATTGTGCACCAGCTATTATTGACAAATCGACACACACCCACACCCCTCGTCTCATTTTGATTTGATTTGATTTGATTTGACCAGACATAGCTTCTCTGTTCTGCCAGTGCATGGAAAATCTCGGCAGCTCTATATGATCCATATCGTCGTTCAGCCACGTCTCAGTGAAACATAAGATATTACAGTTTTTAATATCCCGTTAGTAGTATAATCTTAATCGTAGGTCATCAATTTTATTTTCCAATGATTGCACATTAGCAAGTTGAACGGTTGGAAGTCAAATCAAATCAAATTTATTTATATAGCCCTTCGTACATCAGCTGATATCTCAAAGTGCTGTACAGAAACCCAGTCTAAAACCCCAAACAGCAAGCAATGCAGGTGTAGAAGCACGGTGCAGGTGTAGAAGCACCAAGATGTTCAAATGTTCATAAATGACCAGCATGGTCGAATAATAATAAGGCAGAACAGTTGAAACTGGAGCAGCAGCATGGCCAGGTGGACTGGGGACAGCAAGGAGTCATCATGTCAGGTAGTCCTGGGGCATGGTCCTAGGGCTCAGGTCCTCCGAGAGAGAGAAAGAAAGAGTATTAGAGAGAGCATATGTGGGAGTTTACTCGCTCTCCTACGGATTCTCAGAAGGCAGCCCGAACTGCGGCCCCTTTTTCTGCATCTTTTCTTCAAGCAAATGACTGGGATCTGGGCCTGTTCCAGTGAAAACAATATATCCTTCTCATCGGACTCGTTAAAGGAAAAAGTTTATTCCAGTCTGCGGTGAGTAATAGCTGTTCTGATGTCCAGAAGTTAATTTCGGTCATAAGAGAAGGTAGCGGCTACATTATGTACAAAATAAGCACAAAAATAAGTTACACAAAACACCAAAACAATAACAAAAAAGTACAATTGGTTAAGTGAAAACTTCAGCCATGTTCTTTGGCGCATCTTTAAACAGACTCGGGAAAATGAGAAATAAGTACAGGGAGCAAAGATTTAATGGATAAACGGTCATATAACAAAACAAGAAGAGCGTCTGGACGGGGGGAACAAAATTACATCAATGCAGACATGGGGAAGAAACTGAGGAAGTGACAGATATAGGGGAGGCAATCAATAAAGTAATAGAGTCCAGGTGAGTCTCATGAAGCGTTGATGCACTTAACGATGGTGACAGCTCTGCGTAATGATGGGCTGCCAGGCGCTCTCAAGCGCCAGACGGGGAGCGGGAGTAGGCGTGACAGTTATAGACTTTTCTCTCTGCTCCATACAGCAAGTGGTACCGGAGCGCCAAGTCTAGGTCAAAAAGGGGGTCAAAACTGCTCTGAGACTATGTTCGCTAAACAACAACCAGTGGTTGCATTTCAAAGGTCTCTCCTTTTCTTTCTTACATGGTAAGGAAACCAATATGTAATTTAGTAATTTAGTGTGAACTATCCCTTTAAAGTATTTCTGCCATCTCATGGACAACATAAACATGAAGATCTTGATGTATATTCAGCTGCAAATATTGTGAGTAATACAGTATATATATATATTGCAAATATTATGTTTCTTAGCAGACAGAAAATGTAGCTCTGTTTTGGTGTTTTTTTGCACTTTGCAAATCCATATTATAAGATTCCATTTACATTATTTGAAATTCCCTCAAAAAGAATTCCCAGCAAAAATAGGCTGTAATGAAAATGACAGGGACCTTCCCCCACTGTTCAGACCCATGATTGAAAATGAATAAATAAAGAGATTAAGAGGGATGCATTCCATCCTGTTTTGACCCTCATATCCAGGCTGAAACACATAAGGAAAGGAGGCTAAGTGGCACTCAACTGTTATCATTGAGCTTATGACTATCATCATGGGTATGCTAAAGTACACAGATATGCTGTGTTATGGCAGATTTACTGTACACCCTCTGCAGGACAGGAGACATTAATTATTGACACCCAACACTTATTGAAAGCCCAGGTGTGTTGCAGAAAATAACCACTGACCCAATTACGAAACACATACAGCTTCCTTTGGTTAATTTCTGTAAAACCCGTGATTGCTCGTAGCTTTATAATTCATGAACACCAGGGTACAGACCTGGCAGAACACCAGCATCTATTACTCAAACACCCACCTTGTGGTCCCCGCACACACTCACAAGCACACACACACATTACACACACACACCCCTTACACAAGAACATTGGGGTACTCTACATAATCACAGAGATAAAATGTATAATTCCAGAATAAGGATCTGTATTTCTTGCAATGTCAGCTTACACATTTATTTGTGGGAATATATGCCTACACATATGCACACAATCCAGCATGGAATATTTTTGGAAACATCCCAAATTCAGATTTACATGCAACTAGGATTTCTGGCAAATCCCTCATTGACACCAATACATAATTTCACATGAAACTAAGGGGAGATCCTGAATTAGTATTCGGCCCATATAAACTATTTTTCCCTGCATTTTGATGCTGGCTCTGTCATGTCAGAGAAATGTGAGATCACTTGCGGGTGCAGGAGTCTGTATCTAACAGGTGACGAGGTGTCCAACAATAGCTTCTAGCTAGCAGACAGAGAGGGATGGGGATGGAGTTTTGTACCAATGTTGAGGGGTGAGATCAGTTTTGACATTTCTAATTACCCTAGGTTAAGGAGAACAAAGGCTGATCGTATATCACTCTCTCCTTCTCAGCCTAATTTGGTATCCTACTTGAGGAGATTCCTCCCTCTCCCTCCTCCTAGTTGGGTAAAATGATGGAGGGTGGAGTGAGAGAAGAGAGAAAATGTATAATAAAGTTAAAGACTCATTTGTCTGGTTCCTTAATGAGAGGAAGCGGAACAAAGACCCTGGCTAATATTCCGAGGGGCCTAATTAAAATTAGGTGTGATCTGACGGAAGAAAGCGCCACAGAGGTGATTTTAGTCACAGCCCAAAAGAGAAGACCTAATTAAGGAGAGTGATGGCCTTTACTTGGAATCCGCCAGAGACATGTGGGGCTGAACATTGTCCTGGTCCCACTGGCCTGGCATAGGGATTACTGCCATTCTGCTTCTCCAAGCAGCCTGAAAACAGGACAGGATGAAAAGGACAATGGCAGCCCTACAGACTATTGATGAGTTTTGGGATTTTTTGAATGTTGATTGCTTCATGAGAAGAGGATAGGTTGGTCAGTCTAAAGAACTGATGCCGATTCATGTCATGGCACTATTTTTGTTACATTTATTTTCTGCAATCATATGTGAGCTCTGTCACTCACTATGATCAAGCCCAGGGCTGGTTAGGTTATTTTCGAAATGAAATCCGTTACAGTTACTAGTTACCGGTCCAAAATTGTAATCAATAACGTAACTTTTGGATTACCCAAACTCAGTAATGTAATCTAATTAGATTCGGTTACTTTTAGATTACTTTCCCCTTAACTCTTAAGGATCACCCCTTTTTCAAATTTTTGCCTAAAATGACATACCCAAATCTAACTGCCTGTAGCTCAGGCCCTGAAGCAAGGATATGCATTTTCTTGATACCATTTAAAATGAAACACTTTCAAGGGTGTGGAAATGTGAAAGGAATGTAGGAGAATTTAACACAATAGATCTGGTTAAAGATAATGCAAAGAAAAAAACAACCGTTCTTTTCTATTTTTTGTGTCATCATCTTTGAAATTCAAGAGAAAGGCCATAATGTATTATTCCAGCCCAGGAGCAATTTAGATTTTGGCCACTAGATGGCAGCAGTGTATGTGCAAAGTTTTAGACTGATCCAATGAGCCATTGTATTTCTGTATTTCTGTTTCTGTTCAAGACTGCCGAAATGTGCCTAATTTGTTTATTAATACCTGTTCATGTTCAAAACTGTGCACTCTCCTCAAACAATAGCATGGTATTCTTTCACTGTAACAGCTACTGTAAAATGGACTGTAAAATGGACAGTGCAGTTAGAGTGGGTTCAAATACACATTTAGATTTGTGAACAACCATCCACATCCATAAGGCGAAAATACCTAAATGAGGGAGCAGCAGTGTGATTAACATCAATGCTCTATGTAGATATCAATTATAATTGATATTCATATCACCATAGACAACATGACTGCTGTCATCCTTCCTTCGAAGCATTTATTAAAGTTGAATAATCTTTGGATGCTGACAGAAGTCTCACGTAACTTGTACTGTAGCCTACAAAAGCCTATTGTGCTCTGTTCCCGCGATCCATCAAACACAATTGGTGTGTCTCATAGTGGTTTCTGATTTGTGGTCAGACTCGCTCAGGTGGAACAAATTTAAACTTGCGTCTTTTTTCAATGCTGATTTGAATGTCATTGAAAAAACAGAGAGGTGTCAAATATTTTTTTTTGCAATCATCCTTTCTGAATTGAAAAATAATCATCAAGGTAAACATCTAGTTTTTCAAAAATATCTGCAATCTGATCAATTATTTTGGCTGGTAATGTAACCGATTACAGTTACCCTTTTTTGTAATCCCTTACATGCAACAGATTACATGTAATCCGTTACTCCCCAAACCTGATCAAGCCACAGTTGAGTAGAGAGAGCTGTTTATCACTGCAATGGACTATGAATATGAGCTGTTTGGTTTGTTTGATTTTCGAAAATGACCTTTCATTTTACTTTTGACATTGAAGGAGCACCATCATCTTGTTCTTTACGACACTGTGATAGCACTTGCCCTAATCTTAATTGACGGCGCTGTGACTCATCTGCTAAAAGCCACCTATATTTATCCACTAGCACTATATATGCGCACTAATAGCAATTGCTTTCTGTCGCTGTCCGTCCTTGGGAGAATGCCGGGAATACTGTGAAAGTGCAGGAAGTATCAACCTCAACGCCATACTATATCACTCCAGTCATAACAAACACGCAGGAAAGCAGGCAGACACACACACATATATACACACACAGTCTTGTACAACTAACCTTGTGGAGACACACAATTCAGTCCCATTAAAAATCATATTTTCCCTAACCCCTAATCCTAAACCTAACCCTAACCCTAACCCTAACCCTAAACTTAAATCTAAAGTTAACCTGAACACTTTACCTTAACTCTAACCCAACCAGTACCCTTGCCCTAACCTTTACCCTAACCCTAAACCTAAACCTAACACTAGGTCCTAACCCTAAAACTAACCCTTGCTCCGAACCCTTGCTCCTAATTCTAACCCTAACACTAATTCTGGTCCCCACAAGTATAGTTAAACACGTCCACACACACACACACACACACACACACACACACACACACACACACACACACACACACACACACACACACACACACACACAGAGCTTTGTTTTTGTAAAATGTCTGGACATTTTGGAGTGTAAAAACCTTAACCCTAACCATAGCCCTAACCCTAAGCATGATGGGGTGTTCATTGCTTTATTAACTCAGGAACCACACCTGTATGGAAGCACCTGCTTTCAATATACTTTGTATTCCTCATTTACTCAAGTATAGTTGTTTGAGTAAATTACGGCAGTTTCCTGTATAACTCACCGTGGATTGCAAGAATAATACCGTTTGTAGGTAAGCACATATCCCTGTAGAGAGGTAGCCCATTTTGTTATTTCTAGACCACTTAAGGGTCCTGGGTGTGAGGTAAAGAGCTTTTCTTCCAGTCCATCTAATGCTTGGTATGCCCACGAGTTTGAAACCACATGGATGGATGGAGTGTGGTTTTTGTAAGAAAATGAAACAAACAAGTTTCCTCTCCAAGAGCTAACTTTTAAAAGCTTTCATTCCTGTTATCAAAAAGAATCTCACTAAATTATAGCTGCAATACAACTGCTAAAAGGTATTGTGAAAAAGAGAATACAAGATGAAGATAAATATGCTTTAAATCCCATAAAAAATGTTTTACAAAAAGTGTGCTGGTTGTCAGCTTGCTACATTGTACGGACCAGATAGGGAGGATGTCACTATTGCATTTCTGTCTGACTGGAGCAAGTTGTGCTGAAGTGCATTCTGACAGGCTTTTATCTCCATTTCCATTTGATGTGGAGAAAGGAAGGCGGACGGTAGGCTCTTGAGTCCTTATTTTCCCTGATCAGCATGGGGTCCCTGGGATATGGGTTAAAGACTGCATAAACCACGATTGAAAGCACTTTGAAATATATGGAATTTATTTCTTAAGGTTCACATATTGTTCAAGGTTCCAGTGTATGCTGCAAATCACCCAATGTTGTTTGTCGGCATTATCCACCGATATGTCCTTTATTCCTTTACCTTCTCTTTCCACTGAAATTACAAAGGAAAACACCATACTTCAAGATGGGAAAGGACTCATTTCTATTGTCATGTAAAAAGTACAAAATAAAAGATCTCCAAAAATGCCATGCCATAATTTGACCATAATGTTATGGGCTGAGGCAATATACTAATGTATGTGTAAACACATAGCAACACTCCTAAACAACTGGCATATTTACCTTTATAAAGTGCCCTCCAATATGTATTGCCTGGAAGTCTTAGATTTGTGGCTTGAGAATACTTCTGCTAGAGTATGTGTGGAAGTAATTGAAGCTCTCTATATGCAGACATCTTAGCAAGTTTTGTACTGAAGAACAGGTCTTTGTCCCTCCACCTCCACCCGGCATTGTTTCACTTCATGTGTTTTGAGAAAAAAAACTTGAGCAGTCCATCTGCTATTCATGTTTCCATAATAAGAAAACAGGTATATATATTGATTAAACTAGTCAATTTGCAACATGCAAGGACAACAATATGAGAGGGACCCATTTTTTGTCAAAAAGCAGTTCAAAATCAAGAGATGATAAACCAGCACTCAGGAGCTGACTAAATTAGTTACAACTGACGTCAATGCAGGTCCAATGAATTTTGGGGTCTTGCTTGAAGAAAAATAAGAAAGGGAATATCTGACTGTTTAGGCTGAAGAAGCCTACTCGATACCCTCAAAGGATAATGGGATCTCTAGTACATCATAGCACTCCTCTGCTTCTGGGATAAGCAGCAAAGTCATTCACACCAATCTGGCTGCATCGTCCTCTCGCAGTACAGTACTCCATGAATACATCCCAACTCAAGATAATACCACCTGAGTGCAGCAATCTCTAGGGGTGAGCAAACCCCTCCAGAATGAATCAATACACTTCGACTTGTATGAGACAAAACGCAAGGCCTTGCCAACCCGAGGGACACAGCCAGGGACACACAGTCATGTCATTACTGCTGTGGAGGGTATAGTGCTACAACTCCTTACCTCACAGACTGATTGATGTTCAAGCATGTTAATATATTGCCGATATTTTGCAGGGGTCTGATATTTTTTTTTCATCAGAAATGGATCATCTGCATTCTGTGCATTTACATTTCCAATGATGTCAGCGTTGACGTTTGGGTGCAGCTGTCCTTTAACAAGTGTTGTGCATTAATTATTCATTGAAGTACCCTACTTTTGAGATGCCCTAAAATATAAGTTACTGTATTAGAGGTCAACTAGTGGAATCAAACATTCTCAGTTACAAGAGGAACATTTAAAAAGTGGAAAAGTAACAGTCCAAAACCTCTTTCCAGTGAGGCTTTGAAACAGCCTTGCTACCCCTGGGGACAGTGATTGATGAGGACCACTAATCATAAAGTAGAGAGCGAGAACTCCTGTCCTGGCTCTTTAGCACAACTCGAAGTGGAATATGTTTCATATCCACCACTGTGATGATTCCAGACAAATAAATGCATGACTTTAGCTATCCAGAAATATGAAGCTTATTACGGATTATTTAAATGTCTCTAAATAGCTACTATTTAAAAGACAAATCGAGATGTGTGACAAGGAACATAAACGTTATACAAGTCCATTTCCATGTGTGACACTCGCTTCAGTTGTCTGGGAATGGGCACGGGACTCTCACAGTAGTGCAGTTGTGTTGGTCATTTGCATTTATATTATCAGAAAACACATCTGCAGAAAACTTGAAAAGGGCTCAGTTCAACCCCCCCCCTCCCCTCAAAAAATGATGGTATATAGCAATATTGTTGAGCTTTTGGTTAAAGGCGGTAGCAGTCAAAAAGAAAAGTGGAGAAAGAGAGGGCAAATCCAGAGTGTGCTGATGAGTTTGTTTGGACACCAGCTGTGTGTTTGCTGGTGACTCCTGAAATCCATTAGAAATCAGCTGGAGGTCAGGGTTCCACTTCAACCAGAATGGGTCTGTGATACAGAGTGGTCCACCTCAACCTCATTTTCTCCCCTGCGAGGAGCTGCAAGGCAATCAAACACCACATGTCTGATGCCTGGAGATCCCAGAAGAATCAAACACATACTCCAACTATCCCCTGGGATTCCCAGCAACCAGTTTGAAAAAGAGGGCTGTGGTTGCTTTGGTCTGAAACCATTTGATGCCCTTTCATCATGCTGAACTATATGATGTTCCTTGTGGTGAGATTGCTTTATTATTGCTTTTCCTTTTAGTCATCCGTGTATGTTTCAGAGATCTAAGCATACTGCCAGACAAGGGAATGACACTAGGAATACATCAGATAACATTAGGGAGGACTCACTACAATCATCGGCATAATTATCCTCAAAATCAGAACTCATGGTCAGGGATAAGTGGCTATCCAGCTTTTCCTTCGTTCATAATCTCTTGCTTATTGGTAGTCATTGTCGCTAATGCTGAGTTTCCTTGGACAGTCCTTGAGCACTCTGAGAGACGACTGACAAGTGAAGGAGGTTTCAGGGAGCAATCAGTGTCTCCTGCTGTGCTCAAAAAGCAGTGAACACATCTGCAGGGCGATTTTTTTTTCTTTATAGAAAGAAAGCCTATGAAGGAGCCGTCACACCTGTGCAGAGAGCCCAGAAAATGACCAGTGCATGACAAGACTTCAGTTCACCGGTCACAAGATATGTCAAACTAATGACAGGGAGTTTGTGCCGCACATTTTGCTTGAGGGGCTCTTTTAATGCTAAGTGTCTTCCAGTCTGGATACACATCATACAGTACATACAGATTCAGAGGGCACGTGGTTCGCGTGACAATAGAAATTAACTGCAGGGACAGAAACTGCTATACCAGTACCTATAAGCTCAGTTTTATCTTGTTGTTTTATCATTGGGGCAATTGTCAACTAGCATATAGCAGTTTGAACATGTGAGCATGACACCACTCAAATTTGAGTGGATATATGCAATATTATTTATCAAGATACACATAATTGTCACACTAGCACAAGCCGTCTCAACAAAAGCAAAACTGATGCAGCATGATGGTAATGGAAGATAAATTGAATACTGTCTTCCATGTTTCGACATTTTTTTTCTATTGTGTTCAAGTGAATCAATTTTTATCCAGGGAGAGGAGATAGGAAATTATTTCTCTCTCATTTACACCCCTTTCAAAGGTGACTTCATCATTGATGCCTGAAAGACATCCTGCCCCTCAGTAACAAATGATTACCGCTAAATGAATCCCAGAGGTTGCACTGCTAATGCAGAACAAAAGGGGGAGAGAATGGTGGAGGCAGTGCTGCTTCGAGATCTATTTTTTATATCCGCATCATTTTTTGCTTCACTGATCTATCACTAAACAACAGCTGCTGTGCAGGAGCCAGAGCGCCGCACTGCAGGGAAGATGAGAAAAAAATAAGAAACGAATACATTGAGGAGACCAAAAAAAATGGGAGACAGAGGAGTTTTAAGTGGTGAGGTCACATGTGATCGCCTGATACTCTTAAACGGAGTCTCATACTGAGAGAGAAGTGAGATGAGGAACTCGCCTGGCTGGTCTGTGTCTCACGTCACGTGACTGATAACAAGTCACCTGTAATGGCTTCCTAGACAGCTGCATTAGACAGACAATTTGCAATCATCTCGACTGATTCCATTTCTCTCTCTCTCTCTCTCTCTCTCTCTCTCTCTCTCTCTCTCTCTCTGCTCCTCAGACCTTATAGGAGCTTGAGTGGCAGGGAATTACCAAACAGATCATATGAATGTGAAAGGGGACAGGGGACACTACAATTCAGCCCACAAACAACAAATAACCCTTCAAACCTATCCCAGCTCCACTTACATATTCTGCCCATCAGTATTGGGCCACACTCAACAACTCATGTCCAGGGTAACTCATCACACCTTATGCAATGATTGACATTGAGAGTAATATTAGTAGTAACATGTTATATTTATATTATGTATGATCTTCATTGCCCTTGCAATAAGCAATCAACAAGACAGTTTATTAGTTTAAAACCAACTATCCCACCACCCATCTGTTTTCTGCTTATCAGAGACTGGAATGGTGGTGAAGACAATTCACACAAATGGCAAAAAGAAAAGTTACGAAACTGTAAATTGTGAAAAGCATGCCCACTCGAGCAACAGTATCAGGCCTGCTAATATCTCAACACTGCGGCCTCCTGTTCTTTCCTGCTGCTACCTCCTCCAACCCGTCATCACTGTCTCTGCTAATTCATAGAGAATAGCTGATAAAAGCTCTAGGCTCAGAATTAACACGTAATTAACACAGCCTTAGCGCCTAACCCGCGGTTGCAACAGCCAAGGTGGGAATGTAATTGGGCCAAAACGAGCCGTTTTTCACAACTCCCTTTTTCACAAGGGCTGGTTTTCCTCTTGTTCTCTACATGTTCTATTTCCCCTGTGCTGTAAGTCATGCAGAGAAGTGAAAAAGAACCGTCTGACTCACTGACCCACTTACCAAACATTTAAAGCACTTAAGTATTTGCAGATTAACAACAGCAGCAGCACAAATGCCCATGCAGATAACTGCATCAACGTCTATTTGTGGTTTCCTGTTGGAACAGGGTGTAACGGCGTTCTTCATTTGTTGGAAGAGAGTCGGACCGAAATGCAGCGTGGTGGTTACTCATGTCTTTAATGAAGGAAAAATGTAACGATACATGAAATAACTAATAAATACAAAAACAACAAACGGAACGTGAAACCTATTACAGCCTATCTGGTGAACACTACACAGAGACAGGAACAATCACCCACGAAATACACAGTGAAACCCAGGCTACCTAAATACGGTTCCCTATCAAAGACAACAAGAATCACCTGACTCTGATTGAGAACCGCCTCAGGCAGCCAAACCTGAACTAAACACACCCCTAATCAACCACAATCCCAATGCCTACAAAAACCCCAATACGACAACACAATAACATAAACCCATGTCACACCCTGGCCTGACCAACTAATTAACTAAAACACAAAATACTAAGACCAAGGCGTGACAGAACCCCCCCCCTAAGGTGCAGACTCCCGGACGCACCTCAAAACCATAGGGAGGGTCCGGGTGGGCGTCTGTCCATGGTGGCGGTTCCGGCTCGGGACGTGGACCCCACTCCATAAATGTCATAGTTCCTCCCCTTCGCGTCCTGGGATAATCCACCCTCGCCGCCGACCATGGCCTAATAGTCCTCACCCAGAACCCCACTGAACTGAGGAGTAGCTCGTGACTGAGGGGCAGCTCGGGACTGAGGGGCAGCTCGGGACTGAAGCAGCTCGGGACTGAGGGGAAGCTCGGGACTGAGGGGAAGCTCAGGACTGAGGGGCAGCTCGGGACTGAGGGGCAGCCCAGCACTGAGAGGAAGCCCAGCCAGGCAGTTGAATCCGGCAGATCCTGGCTGGCTGGCAGTTCTGGCAGATCCTGGCTGACTGGCGGATCTGGAAAAGTCTGGTTGACTAGCAGATCTGGAAGAGTCTGGTTGACTGGCAGATCTGGAAGAGTCTGGCTGACTGGCAGATCTGGAAGAGTCTGGCTGACTGGCAGATTTGGAAGAGTCTGGCTGACTGGCAGATCTGGAAGAGTCTGGGTGACTGGCGGATCCTGGCAGACTGACGGCTCTGGCTGCTTCATGCTGACTGACGGCTCTGGCTGCTCCATGCTGACTGGCGGCTCTGGCTGCTCCATGCAGATTGACAGCTCTGGCGGCTTCTTGCAGACTGACAGCTCTGACTGTTCCATGCAGACTAACAGCTCTGGCAGCTCCTTGCAGACTGGCAGCTACTTGCAGACTGGCAGCTCCTTGCAGACTGGCAGCTCCTTGCAGACTGGCAGCTCCATGCAGACTGGCAGCTCCATGCAGACTGACAGCTTCTTGAAGACTGACAGCTCTGGCTGCTCCATGCAGACTAACAGCTCTGGCAGCTCCTTGCAGACTGGCAGCTCCTTGCAGACTGGCAGCTCATTGCAGACTGGCAGCTCCTTGCAGACTGGCAGCTCCATGCAGACTGGCAGCTCCATGCAGACTGGCAGCTCCATGCAGACTGGCAGCTCCATGCAGACTGGCAGCTCTGGCTGCTCCATGCAGACTGGCAGCTCAGGCTGCTCCGAACAGGCAGGAGGCTCGGGCAGCGCTGTAGAGGAGGAAGGCTCTAGAAACGCTGAACAGGCGGGAGACTCCGACAGCGCAGGAGAGGAGAAAGGCTCTGATAGCGCCGAACAGACAGGAGACTCCAGCAGCGCTGTAGAGGAGGAAGGCTCTAGAAGCGCTGAACAGGCGGGAGACTCCGACAGCGCAGGAGAGGAGGAAAGTGCTGGCTGCGCTGAACAGGCGAGGCGCACTGAAGGCCTGGTGCGTGGTACTGGAACTGGTGGTACTGGATCGAGGACAGGCACAGGAAGCCTGGTGCAGGGAGCTGCTACCGGAGGGCTGGGGTGTGGAGGTGGTACTGGATAGACCGGACCGTGCAGGCGCACTGTAGCTCTTGAGCACCGAGCCTGCCCAACCTTACCCGGTTGAATACTCTCGGTCGCCCTGCCAGTGCGGCGAGGTGAAATAGCCCGCACTGGGCTATGTAGGCGAACCGGAGACACCGACCGCAAGGCTGGTGCCATGTAAGCCGGCCCAAGGAGACGCACTGGGGACCAGATGCGTAGAGCCGGCTTCAAGGCATTTGGCTCGACGCTCAATCTAGCCCGGCCGATACGCGGAGCTGAAATATACCGCACCGGGCTATGCACCCGCACTGGGGACACCGTGCGCACCACTGCATAACACGGTGCCTGCCCGGTCTCTCTAGCCCCCCGGTAAGCACAGGGAGTTTGCGCAGGTCTCCTACCTGGCGTAGCCATACTCCCTGTAATCCTCCCCCAAGAAATTTTTGGGGCTGATTCCCGGGCTTCCATCCACGTCGCCTTGCTGCCTCCTCATACCAGCACCTCTCCGCTTTTCCGCCTCCAGTTCTTCCTTGGGACGGCGACATTCTCCAGGCTGAGCCCAGGGTCCTTTTCTGTCTAATATCTCCTCCCAAGTCCAGAAGTCCTTTGATCGCTGCTCCTCACGATTAACAAGGAGAGTTGGCTCAGGTCTGACTCAGCCACTCTCCCTCTGAGCCCCCCCCCCCCCAATACATTTTTGGGGATGACTCACGGGCTTTCCTCTGCGCCGTCGTGATTGCCTCTCCAACTCCATTCTCCTATAGCTCTCTTCGCACTGCTCCAGCGAATCCCAGGCGGGCTCCGGCACTCTCTCTGGGTCGACCGCCCACCTGTCTATTTCCTCCCATACTTCTACTGTCCATAACGACCTCCCTTCGCTGCTCCTGCTGTCGCTGCCTGTTACCACACCGCTCGGCCCGTGTGTGGTGGGTGATTCTGTAACAGCGTTCTTCGTTTGTTGGAAGAGAGTCGGATCGAAATGCAGCGTGGTGGTTATCATGTCTTTAATGAAGGAAAAACGTAACGATACATGAAATAACTAATAAATACAAAAACAACAAACGGAACGTGAAACCTATTACAGCCTATCTGGTGAACACTGCACAGAGACGGGAACAATCACCCACGAAATACACAGTGAAACCCAGGCTACCTAAATACGGTTCCCTATCAAAGACAACAAGAATCACCTGACTCTGATTGAGAACCGCCTCAGGCAGCCAAACCTAAACTAAACACACCCCTAATCAACCACAATCCCAATGCCTACAAAAACCCCAATACGACAACACAATAACATAAACCCATGTCACACCCTGGCCTGACCAACTAATTAACTAAAACACAAAATACTAAGACCAAGGCGTGACACAGGGTCAGCTGTTGTCACCTGCACTATCAATTATCACCCACATGTGAATGGCAATGTGACTACTCTCTTTTTTTTAATGTAACATTCCTGCCAATCCGAGCTTCGAGGAATGCTATCCCACCCCCTCCCATTGCATTCCATTACTCTCAGTCATTCCAGTCCATTTTAAAACATAGAGGCATGCCCACTTTAGTTTAAATGAAAAGCCATGGGGTTGGTGCAAACCATTTAATATGATATTTTACATTGAAAAGCATGAGTGCACATAGTAGCATGGTGAGTACATGGTAGAATGGTGAGTACATGGTAGCATGGTAAGTACATGGTAGCATGGCGTGCACAAGGTAGCATGGTGAGCATGGAGCGACTGTAAATCCACCTCTTTCTTTATTTGAATGTATTAACAGAGGCCACGACTTTAATTATGGCATGCCGTGGCCGAGAGCGGCACCCCCAGGCACTCTCTCATAAAACCCACAGGCCACGGCTCCAGATGCCACAATAGCAGGTGGAGTTACTAACATACTCTTGAAAACATATCCTACCACATACTGTCTATCAAAGCTTTGGGCACTAATATAGAAGGGGTTAAGAAAAAAAAAAGCTGAAATAATGTTAAAGATTGCAATAGATTATGCATTATAGAAATATTATGCTTGACATAGTCCAATTTACATGTTACAGTATTATGTCTTATTTGGAAACCACCTGCACAAGACCCAGCAGGAGGAGCTTTTCCTTCCTTCAATGCCAAACAGCTGGCAGTTAGTGATGCTTCCATCATGCGTTGAGCCACCCTTGAAGGACTTATAACTACACTGCATAATGCTTTTAAAGCCACCTTAATGAAAGAAGACGGTGGTTTATTACGCTGCATTATTCTGCAGCGTTTATTTAATAACATTTCCCTGTGGTCTAATTCCCTCTGATCTTGGCTGTTGGATTCCTCTCTCTCTCTCTCTCTCTCTCTCTCTCTCTCTCTCTCTCTCTCTCTCTCTCTCTCTCTTCTTCTCTCTCTCTCTCTCTCTTTCTTCCATTACTACAAGCCACATTGACCGAAACCTTTTCAGCCTGATCTCTTTGGGAAAAGCTTTTGATATATGAGGCCAAGATGTTAATGCAAGGGTGAGACGTGAAGCAGTGGGGTGACACCCGACTGATGCAAGGGTGAGGAATAAGGCAGAAGGAGGGTCACTTGAACTGTGCAGAGTTGAGACATGAGTTTTTGTTGAGGCTGGAGGGTTCAATAATATGGTCTACTGTTCGGTATGAAAGATAACAAGAGAGACATGGCCGATGTGATAATGAAGTAAGAATTTGATATACTGTATGTAAATAGAAAATTAGCTCCAGACAGGATCATATGCCATGTTACAATAGCTGCAATACAATGTTGTGCCCAATGCTAGTCTACTATTTATATGTGTGTGTGTGTGTGTGTGTGTGTGTGTGTGTGTGTGTGTGTGTGTGTGTGTGTGTGTGTGTGTGTGTGTGTGTGAGAGAGAGAGAGAGAGAGAGAGAGAGAGAGAGAGAGAGAGAGAGAGAGAGAGAGAGAGAGAGAACTGCCAGATCTCAAGCGGCAAATTAGAGCTCTCTGAAATCGATAAGAGGGGAGCCATGCACAGATTTCATTAGTTGGCAAACGTATGCGGTTAAAGGGATGCAAACAGATATTGATGTTTGAGATTGATCGATTAGTCCTTTCTTAAAAATGTGTGCGTTGAGTTGTGAATTTTTTGGTTTCCTTGTCTTTTTGGCACAGTTTCACTTTTCAAACGTGTTTTTTTAGGCCTATGCTTAACAAAACTAATATTTAAGGGATTTTTGAAGATGTCAATCTGCAAATTGTTTAAAATTGTACGTAATTTGACGCTATTGTAGTGCAATAATATTGATCATATATAGTTTTGTATATACTGTACCTCACATGGGACCCGTAATAAATATATGCAATTAATATGATCAAAGTCTATTAAACTGAATATCTGACTCTATGAAGATGATCTAGCAATAGTTTTACATTTATGTAATTTAGCAGATGCTCTTATCCACAGTGGTGTAAAGCACTTAAGTAAAAATACTTTAAAGTACTACTTAAGTCGTTTTTTGGGGTATCTGTACTTTACTATTTACATGTTTGACAACTTTGACTTTACTCCACTACATTCCTAAAGAAAATAATGTACTTTTTACTCCATACATTTTTCGTGACACCCAAAAGTACTTGTTACATTTAGAATGCTTAGCAGGACAGGAAAATGGACCAATTCACACACTTATCAAGAGAACATCCCTGGTCATCCCTACTGCCTCTGATCTGGCAGACTCGCTAAACACAAATGTGTCTTTTGTAAATTATGTCTGAGTGTTGGAGTCTGCCCCTGGCTATCCGCAAATAAAAATGTGAAAATCATGCCATCTGGTTTGTTAATATAAGGAATGTGAAATGATTTACACTTTACTTTGATATTTAAGTATATTCTAGCAATTACATTTACTTTTGATACTTAAGTATATTTAAAACAAAGTACTTTTACTAAAGTAGTATTTTACTGGTTGGTTTTCACTTTACTTGAGTCATTTTCTATTAAGGTATCTTTACTTTTACTCATGCAATTATTCCACCATTGCTCAAGGGCACATCAACAGATTCTTTATCAACTCAGCTCTGGGATTCAAACCAGTGACTTTTCGGTTACTGGCCCAACGCTCTTAACTGCTAGGGAATCTGCCACAAGAGACTATAGTTGAGTTACAGGAATTGGCTATTAAGAAAGGTCTGAGAATTGTCTATATGAATTTCAAAGATGTATTATCATTGTAAAAGGAATGATACCGTTATAAAAGGCATAAAGCTTAAGTAACAAATCATTAACAAGCGTTACAGGGCAGGGCCGGGCCACACTACAGTATCAAGTTGGCTGTTTACTGTCTCGGTAAAGTTTTCATGATTGCCTTAATCTATGACTTCGTTATGCAATGTTGGTCCACCGGCTTAATATTTCATTTTGCACCCATCTGATAAATGTGTCATTAATATAGCATTAAATGATTAATAGATGTGGAATATATGCGGTTATAATTTTAATTTATTATAGCCTGTCACATTTTACCTATGTGGCATTTAATCATTTCCCATATGCATATTAATAGTTACAATGGTACCTGTGTAGTGGGAGCAAATCACTCGGTGTAAGTGTCTGCTTCCGTTCTGTAACAGTGCTCAGAGCTCAGTTCACATGACAGACTTCCCCCAAGAGCAAAACGCCACCTTCATTATTTATTTCAGAAGTGATCACTGTCCATGTCATCTAACTTGAGCGCTCATCAAATAGTTTTTTTTTAGGTTTTGACTAACATATCCCAACTTTATAAAATACTCATAAGGGTTACATAAATGGGCAGGGTTATTAACCCTTGGTAGATAACACATCGCAGCATTAGAAAACATTGAACATGATACAATGGAGGTGAGGCAACACGGAAAGGCGTTACTGTTATATATGATAGAACTTACGAGATTCTGGAAACACGCACAGAGCTCCAGCATTTCCACACCGTTTGGAGAAAAATAAGATGATAGATGGTGATGGAGGAGGAATGGGGGAGGGGTGTATTTAGTCTGGGGGAAAACCACATAGGAGGAGGAATTTTTTCTGTGGGACGTCAATCCCATTTCTCTATGTCTCCTGCAGAGCCTGGGTCAATTATATCTCTGTTACTGCAGAACGCACATCATTTTCCCATTAAATGGAAGGCAGATTTCTGGCTCTCAGAAATGAATATGGACAGTTTGTGGCTATAAATTCCCATCCTGAACAAACGCATTATTTCAATAATCTGATCCTGATCTCCCCTGGGACCAAACCATAACCTTAAGCTACATCAACAGAAACTCACTTTGACACTTTGAAGCATCAGCACCTTTCCTAATGGTGGACAAATGTGTTGTTTTTGTTACCCTGCAGCAAAGCCTCAATGCCAATATTCCACTGCTATTACCTTGTGGATGAAATGGTGTTCATTTCTCACTATCATGGGGAATCCAGGTGGTTGGTATGCATGTTGCAAGAGAACCAAACTGCATTGCTGACTGATAAATGGTTAATCAATTGATGAATCAATTGTTTCAAAATGCAAAACATTGCTGTAACTTTCCCGCTGAGTAAATCTAGACTCAGCAGTTGTTAAAACCACTATAATTTATTATTGTATTATACTGCACACAGACAGTTGTAAAGACACATCCCTGATTAATCAAGGCAATCTATGTCAAGGGAATTTTACACTTATGCAAAAACATTAGTATACAGCAATAGCAAACATTTATGTGTACATCTACAACTACATTATCTCTATTGCTATACTTTTCTACTAAAGATATCATTAAGTGTAAGGCTATAAATCCAAACTATAACCACAATGGTAGCATACATCCCATTTTCTGTATGCCGATACACTCTCCCATTATTCTAGTCGCCTAGTCTGCTACAGATGTTTGGCGAGCACGTGCGTCAGACACCCCATGACGATTGTGTTGGTATGGGGATAGATGGAGGTTGCGAAAGAAAACGTGCCTCCTCCACAAGGTTAATCTGGTCGTCGGCTGCAACTAGCATGTCCCCATAATGAAGTCCCCACAGATGTACACTTGTTAAGAGTTAAGAGTAAATTAACCTTCAGGACAGCATGATTCTTTTTTTCTACACTTTATGCATCCATTTCCCGTGCATAACCGATCAAGGACAATCGTTCATTTAGCTAGTGGTCAGAATAAAAACATCCCCTCCGTTGGTTGCAAATTTCCTGTGACATCTATGTTCCAGACTGAGCAGAACACGTCAGATGGATCTCTACCCGTCGTGTATATGTAAACCTGTTCACTGATGGATTCACGTTTTGATTATCATGGTAATCAACTATGGTAATGATCCTAATCAATCAAAAACTGGAATGATTGATCGTGCAATATAAAAAAAAAAATTGCAACATCCATTATCGATGTTCATTAACGTTTTTTTTTCAATAATAATGAGTCAAAAACAAGCAATTTGTCTTTCAGTTGTAACACTTTTATGTTCAAATTTCAAAGTAAACAAGGAACATCTGTCAAAAGCGTTATTTTGCCGACCTTAAAATATTGAAATCCCAAAAAAGAAGACATTATTTTGTATTTGGTTCACACACCTCAGGGTCTGCTCAGTCGCTGTTTGGAGATTGGCATAATGAAACAAATCGTATCATCAAATCTATTATTGTGGCAATCTGATGAGATGGAATTGACCCTATAACTGGTCACTCTTTTTTACATCGACTTTGGAATGGCAGACCTATCTTTGAATGGTGCCTTTCCCTCCATGATTTTCTTGTATAGTATGCAGTAATACTGTTAAAGCCTGGTTGAGTGAGTGTGCTTGCTCTTTATCTTCTTCTCTCCTTTTTGTCAGTAGTATACACACTGCTCAGACAGAGTGAAGAAGTAGAGCAGGTTTTGTTGATGACTTAAGGGATGGAAGGCACGCCCGGGCTTCTAATACACCTAGTATTTAAATAATCCCTGGGTCTCCAGAGCCTTTTGATGCCTTTGTTCACTTTGAAAATTTATCACTATATAGCCTGTACGGTCTGCATAGAGTGAAATGTTGAATCACACTGCTTACCTTTTCTTCTGCATCCGTTCCCAGAGCCTGAAAGAACATTGAAATACACATTCTCCGTCTTATCTGTCAGGTCGTACAAGTGAATTCCCCATTCCACAGCATATCCGAAGCCAGGGAAATTCTAGAATAATCAGCAATGCTTATCTTTCTGCAGTACTGAGGGAACCATAATGAGACTCACTCATCCACAGTGAAGAGCTTAATAATTCACCGCCGTAGTTATGCAGATGAACCCTATCATATTACAGTTAAAGGCTGGAAAACTAGATTTCTTGGGACTGTGAGCTACAATAAATACAGTGAACATCACACATACTCCACGAAGATGTTTTCACATCCTCTAAAATAGACTTGTTTTCAGTGTTGAAGAGTCAATCTACTGAAACAGGCACTGCCAAACAATATTATATCATAAATGCGTGATCCCAAGCTTAATATATTGTAGGGTAGTCTGAATCCAAGCTAATGTACAGACAGCTCTTCCTCTCTTCAAATAGAAAGGTCTGTACCTTATACTCATGTCCAAAGGCTGTGATCTCCTCATTAATAAGGGGTCCAAGTGGCAGTGAACTTGGTCTTTGACCTCTATCAGCTATCCTTAATTATTCCAGACTCAATTATGGAGCCTTTGGCAGAAAGCCTGCATGACATATAGGTCTGGTCTGGATAAGGTCATACAGGGGGCTCTTTCAATAAATACATAAGAAAAGCACTAGTCAGAGGCTAACAAATATAATTTTGGCAGTATTATTTGTCTTTTTGGGCATGCCCAAGAGCCAAGAGATGTATTTCCAATGGCTTCTTTGACCTCCACAGCCACCTGTTTATATTGCACAGCTGGACCCTTCCTGCATAGACAGGGAAAATTGGTATTATTTTTTATTACTTTCTCCCAGGCGACCTCCAGACTTTGGACAATGGCTAGGTTAGGTCTGTCCAGTGACCTCTGGCTCTGTCCATGAAGCCTGTCCCAGATGGGCTGGAGCATAGCCCACATCTCTCTAGCAGAGGCCTGAGCCAGGGCAGCTTGGCACGGGGAGAGCCCAGTGGAGTGACCTTGCGCGTCTCTCTAATGGAGAGTTTGGCTGTGGTCCAAAGCTCTCAGCCACTGAACAGAGCACCGTCTCCAGAACGGGACCGCTCACCTCCAACCTCCTCCCCTGATCCCGGACATATCATACTACTGATACTAATTGTCACCAACAACTGCAGCTGATAAAAGCTTCTCATTTCTTCTGGGACACCGAGTCAGTGCATTCAGATTTTTTTCAGAAGTCTACAGTGTGTGTGTGTGTGTGTGTGTGTGTGTGTGTGTGTGTGTGTGTGTGTGTGTGTGTGTGTGTGTGTGTTGTTCACATATTGTTTATCAGATCAAGCAGATGGCAGCCAATTTAGATTGTGACTTTGTTGAGTTTCAGAAAATTGATACGAGGAAGATTATCGTCTCATTTGGTTTGTCTGATTCCTTATCATCTATTGAAATTTGACATGAAAGGCGTGTTTGTCCAAGGGCTTAGTTGCAATCAATACACATCTTTGGGTTCATTGACATTCTGTTAACTGGCCATCAGGGGACGTAATGATGTATAGCTGCAATGTTCTAGAGCTATATTTAAGGCTATCACGAGTGGTGGAAAAATACCCAATTGTCATACTTGAGTAGAAGTAAAGATAACGTAATAGAAAATGACTGAAGTAAAAGTGAAAGTCCCCCAGCAGATACTACTTTAGTAAAAGTCTAAAAGTATTAGGATTTAAATATACTTAATTATCAAAAGTAAATGTTATTGTGTTATTACTCAAATATATTATTGTGTTATTGCTCAAATTATAAGTATTTATAATTTCACATTCCTTATATTAAGCAAACCACACGGCACAATTTTCTTGTTTATTATAATTTACGGATAGCCAGGGGCACACTCCAACGCTCATTTACAAATGAAGCATTGGTGTTTAGTGAGTCTGCCAGACAGGGTTGGGTTACTTTCTAAATGTAATCTGTTACAGTTGCTAGTTACCTGTCCAAAATTGTAATCCGTAACTTTTGGATTACCCAAACTCAGTAATGTAATCTGATTACTTTCCCCTTAAGAGGCATTAGAAGAAGACACACATGTATTTTAGCAATTGAACGACATCTATTGCAGTATAAATCAATGCTAAAGTTTACTTAGCTGGCCATATATTGTTGTTAAATGTTACTTTAATATTTGGTTATGTTGGGTTCTTCTAACCCATCGATTTATATTACATATAATAATATGATTCAATGATATCTTTACATTAATATATATAATTTATAAATCCAAAAATTGATGTAGCAACTACAGATTGCCCCTTTAAGTCTATAAAAAGTGTGCAAGTTTGCACGTGTCCATTAGGCCTATGGGTGAATTTTTTCTTATCAGCGTGAATTAGCCCAACTTCTATTCCATAGGTTTGGATCCGCACTACGCAGCTATTGCAAGAGCACATTTTATATTGGCTGTCCACTGTTTCAAAAACAAGGATTGATAGACCATTTAAACTTCTTGAAACAAACCATTTTTGGGTTCAAATAGGCTACACATTTAGATTTGTGACCAGCCATCCACAACATGCTTTTAATTTGAACCTTTATTTATTTATTTTAATTTGACTAGGCAAGTCAGTTAAGACCAAATTCTTATTTTCAATGAAGGCCTAGGAACAGTGGGTTAACTGCCAGTTAATGGACATAATGACAGATTTGTACCTTGTCTGCTCGGTGATTTGAACTTGCAACCTTTCGGTTACTAGTCCAACGCTCTAACCAGTAGGCTACCCTGCCGCCTGTAAGGTGTAAATAGCTAAATGAGAGAGCAGCAGTGTGATACACGTCAATGCGCTATGTAGATAACAATAATAAGTGATATCCGTATTGCTGTAGACTACACCACTGCCGTCATCCTTACCTCCAAGCGTTTATTCAAGTTGGATCATCTTTGGATGCCGACAGCAGCCGCACCATTGGAAGACATAGCCTGGACTGTAGCCTACAAAAGCCTATTCCTGCTCTTTTCCAGCGATCTATCAAACACATTTGGTGTGTCATCATAGTGGTCTCTGACTTGTGGTCAGACTCGCTCAGGTGGAACAAATTTAAACTTGCATCTTTTTTCAATGCTGATTTGAATGTCATTGAGAAAATATAGAAGTGTCCAAGATTCGACATCAACAGTAAATTACAAGAAAATTGATTAAGGAGAAACACTGCAATGGACCATCATTGATTTATTAGTCATCAGTGTTTGTGATTATTATTGTTTTTTTTAATCTAATTGAAGACTTAACTGGCACATGACAGTGATGGATTAGACTAGATTGTAGTGATAATCATAATCATTCAGGAGACGAGTATGTGGCACAGCATAACTCATGAGCAAGCACATTAAATATGATGGTTATTATGTGTGTATAAATTCTGAGTATTAATTAAGAAACGTTTGTCCTATTAATGTTACTTACTTTGTACATTTATGTAGGCCTACTGTGAGGGAACATGTGCCAATTTAATCTATTCTTTCAGACACCCAATAGAATCAACAAGTTGAGTTATGGTGTAAGTACACAAATACATTTTGGGTAATGTGCTGAAAGATAACAAATACACATCAGAAGTGTTGGGACATGTTATAGATCACAAGGATCATCTCTTGTGTTCATGCTAAAACAAAGACAGTCGTTGACATCTATTCATGGTTTAATGCATTCCAAACAGATCTCTTATGAATATACTGTCACAAATTAAGTATATGGTGAGATAATCCACCAAGTTTTCAGATTTAACACATGATTGGATTATGGGAGCTGACAGTGTCATACAGAGAGATTCAACCAGATCAGTATTCCCAGAAGTCTTCCATAGAGCTTTGCCTAGCTTAATTACAATACTGTGAACTTTCAGTTAGTAATGAGAGAACGTAGGCCCACCTCGTTCAATGAAAGCCCAGTCGCCGGGAAAGAACCTGTGAAAAGAAGGAAGTCAAGACTCTCCTGGGATCGCTTGTCATGAGAGGTGAGACTGAAGCAACAGAAGTAAACAGTAGATGTTTGGTAAAAGGCAGATGCATTCAAGCAGCAATAGAAAACATCAGACAGTCTTTGAGGGGAAAGCTGACAGATTCCATTTGTCTGAAGGTGAACTGTGCTCTGATGTCACATGTCATAACTTTCCATCAACCCCCTGTAGTTTCCCCTCAGACATTTCTGTGTGTGGCCAGGAGGGCAGAGAGACAGGTTGGCAAGTGTGAGGGGAGAGAGTCAGGACTACTGTGAATGACAGTTCTGACGGTTGTAGGAGTCTGACTGTTGACCTGTTCAGATTGTTGAGCTAACGCCATGGCTTCTTCCTTTGCTCATCCGGCAGCTTGGTTTTCTCTCGGAGTGGAAGAGGGATTTTGCCACCTTCACAGTAAAATACAAGGGTATGAAAACCCATTCCAGGTGCGGCAGCTACCCCTGCAAATCAATCATTTAATTTGAGAGAGATAATTTATTATCTGCTCAGAGGGTTACGGATCCAATCTCTGCCATGTTCCGACTGTCATGTCCGATGCTTAAATCTGTCATCAGTCTTCATCTGTGGCACGGTTCCTTTTCTGTCATCACTATTATTACGGCCACAATTTATCCCACAAATAATTAATTATGACAAGATACATGCAAACTGTGAGGGGACTAAATATGATAAATCACTTAGTTTGATAAATTAGCACTGATTGCGGAATTTAAGCAATAATCTCACAGCACCTGATGACTTCAATTATTATATTACCTTTTACCTTTAACTGGGACTGTGGAATTATGGTGGATTTTTTGGTTTGTTATCAACCGCAATGTAAGTATAAAAAGAAATTGATTCCAGGACAGAGGTATTAAAGAGGTATAAATCTGTTATCAGCATTGAATTGGTGAAATGGTATACACGTCTTTGGTTTCCCCCTTCATTGCATAACTTAACCTTGACTCTTTTGGACACTGGTTTGCATATACAGTGCTTCGGGAAGTATTCAGACCCCCTGTTTTTTTTCCAGATTTTTTAGGTTACAGCCTTATTCTAAAATGTATTAAATTGTTTTCCCCCTCATTAATCTACGCACAATACTCCATAATGACAAAATATATAATAAAAAAAATAGAAATTTTTGCTAATTTATATGAAGAAAAAAATGGAATATCATATTTACATAAGTATTCAGTCCCTTTACTCAGTACTTTGTTAAAGCACCTTTGGCAGCTATTACAGCCTCAAGTCTTCTTGGGTATGACAAGCTTGGCACACCTGTATTTGGGGATTTTCTCCCATTCATCTCTATAGACCCTCTCAAGCTCTGTCATGTTGGATGGGGAGCGTTGCTGCACAGTTATTTTCAGGTCTCTCCAGAGATGTTAGATCGAGGTTCAAGTCCAGGCTCTGGCTGGGCCACTCAAGGACATTCGGAGACTTGTGCCGAAGCCACTCCTGCTTTGTCTTGGCTGTGTGCTTAGGGTTTTTGTCCTGTTGGAATGTGAACCTTCGCCCCAGTCCGAGGTTCTAAGTGCTCTGGAGCAGGTTTTCATCAAGGATCTCTCTGTACTTTGCTCTGTTAATCTTTGCCTCATCCCTGACTAGTCTCCCAGTTCCTGCCACTGAAAAACATCCCTACAGCATGAACTGCCACCACCATGATTCACATTAGGGATGGTGCCAGGTTTCCTCCAGACGTGACGCTTAGCATTCAGGCCAAAGAGTTCAATCTTGGTTTCATCAGACCAGAGAATCTTGTTTCTCATGGTCTGAGAGTCTTTAGGTGCCTTTTGACAAACTCCAATTTGCTGTCACGTGCCTTTTACTGAGGAGTGGTTTCCGTCTGGCCACTCTAACATAAAGGCCTGATTGGTGGAGTTCTGAAGAGATGGTTGTCCTTCTGGAAGGTTCTCCCATCTCCACAGAGGAACTCTAGAGCTCCATCAGAGTGACCATCGGGTTCTTGGTCACCTCCCTGACCAAGGCCTTTCTCCCCCGATTGCTCAGTTTGGCCGGTCGGCCAGCTCTAGGAAGAGTCTTGGTGGTTCCATAATTCTTCCAATTAAGAACGATGGAGGCAACTGTGGTCTTGGGGAACTTCAATGGTGCAGAAATGTTTTGGTACCCTTCCCAAGATCTGTGTTTTGACACAATCCTGACTCGGAGCTCTACGAACAATTCCTTTGACCTCTTGGCATGGTTTTTGCTCTGACATGCACTGTCAACCGTGGGACCTTAAATAGACAGGTGTGTGCCTTTCCAAATCATGTCCAATCAATTGAATTTACCACAGACGGATTCCAATTGTAGAAACATCTCAAGGATGATCAATGTAAGCAGGATGCACCTGAGCTTAATTTGAAAGTCTCATAGCAAAGGGTCTGAATACTTAAGTAAATAAGGTATTGTTATTTTATAATTTTATAGAAATTTGCTAACATTTCTAAAAACCTTTTTCACTTTTTCATTATGAGATATTGTGAGTAGATTGCTGAAGATTTGTTTTTATTTAATCCATTTTTACAATACGGCTGTAACGTAACAAAATGTGTAAAAAGTCAAGGTGTCTGAATACTTTCCGAAGGCACTGTAAAAAAATTGAAAGTGAAAAATGCTTGTTTTGTCTTTCTGACTCTCAGTTATTTATATAATACAATTATATTTTCAATTTCAGTCAAATTGCAAATCAGAGCACATAAGTAGTTTCACAAAAAGCAGTTAAGATTCAGTGAAACGTAATTTAATCAGAAAGAAATTAAAACTATTAAGGTTAAGAGTAGAATATTCAACCTTTTCTTTGCTAACTATTCAATGTTACAAGTACGTGTGGTTTGACACAATTTCAAGGGTGATAATATTCAGAACTGAAGTGACAAGACAACAGACAATATACCAATGATGAATCATATGGTAAGTTCTGTTTGTGTCTCAAATTGCCAGATGTGGTAGCCAGTGTGGAGTAGCAGTTCTCTGCAGAGATATACTACCAGAGGGATGTCAAGCATTAAGTTGTTTCATTGCTTTTTTATTGAGAATTCTGCTCTCAGTCTACTCCAATTAGGCTTTTCTTAAAACAATCCATATCAGAAAACACGTCTTGTCTACCTAGTCATTATGTCGATTCCTTTTAAATTACTAATTACTGGGACACAGGCAAGGAATGCCAATAAATAAGGAACAGCTTAATTGAGTTCTGATTGTAACCTTAAACTACTGAAGGTAGTGACAGCACTACCAACCCAGCATTGTGAGAGGTTTCTATCCTCTGTTCCACTGTATTTCATTATATCACCACCATATCTGTCACGATCGTCGTGGTGATCATACTCGGACCAAGGCGCAGTGTACGTAGACTTCCACATGTTTATTAAATTAAACTCACAAAATAATAAATGCTGTGCTCCCAGGCAACTACAGAATAACAAGATCCCACAAAAACCCAGTGGGAAAAGGCTGCCTAAATATGATCCCAAATCACAGAGACATCGATAGACAGCTGCCTCTGATTGGGAACCATACCAGGCCAACATAGAAATACAAAAACTAGAGTACCCACCCTAGGCACACCCCGACCTAACCAAATTAGAGAATAAAAGCCTCTCAGGTCAGGGCATGACAATATCAGCTAATACAAAACAAGAGACAAAGTTATGAACAGTGTTGATTTCTTATCAATGTCAGTCACAGAAAAAAACATGATTTGTTAGTTCTCAATTGAAATATATAAAGTAATGCATGAAAATAAAAAAGCGTTAATGAGGTCTGGCAATACTTTCCAGTTCTTGAATGGATTTGGGATGGATTGCGACATTTTGTGAGAGAGCCAGGCTGCTGATCTAGTTAGTCTGTGAAGTCTGTCTTAGAGGAGTCCCATTCCTCAGCGTCTGTCACAGGGAGCCAATACTTAGTCTCATCACCATGATAGATGGCGGTATTATCATGCACTGACACCCTTGACTGAGAATCACACTGGTAAAACGCTTGAGTCAGCTCGATTGATCCTATGCTACTTCTGAGATTTGACTAAATTTGAGACAGTTTTCCTTTGTAAGGTCAGCATGTTCAAATTAATGGGCGCTTCATCACAGTCACGTGAGCTGCCTTCTCATACAGAAACTCCGGGATGGAACTCCAGGGTCAACTGATGTAAAAACTAAAAGTTCAGATGACCTCATATAAGTGCCAGGATAAAATGTTAATGTAATTCCAGGCCTAGTCAAAGACAGTACCAGCCAAACGTTTGGACACACCTACTCATTCAAGGGTTTTTCTTTATTTTACTATTTTCTAGTGAAGACATCAAAACTATGAAATAATACATACGGGATCATGTTGTAACCAAAAAAGTGTTAAACACATCAAAATGTATGTTATATTTGAGATTCTTCAAAGTAGCCACCCTTTGCCTTGATGACAGTTTTGCACTCTTGGCATTCTCTCAACCAGCTTCATGAGATATTCACCTGGAATGTATTTCCATTTACAGGTGTGCCTTGTTAATTTGTGGAATGTATTTCCTTCTTAATGCATTTGAGCCAGTTGTGTTGTGACAAGGTAGGGGTAGTATACAGAAGATAGCCCTATTTGATAAGTGACCAAGTCCATATTATGGCAAGAACAGCTCAAATAAGCAAAATATAAATGACAGTCCATCATTACTTTAAAACACTAAGGTCAGTCAATGTGGAAAATGTCAAGGACTTTGAACGTTTCTGCAAGTGTAGTTGCAAAAACCATGAAGCGCTATGATGAAACTGTCTCTCATGAGAACCGTCACAGGAAAGAAAGACCCAGTTACCTCTGCTGTAAAGAATAAGTTCATTAGAGTTACCAGCCTCAGAAATTGCAGCCGAAATAAATGAGTCACAGAGTTCAAATAACAGACACATCTCAACATCAACTTTTCAGGGGAGAATGCGTGAATTAGACCTTCATGGTCATATTGCTGCAAATAAACTACTACTAAAAGACAACAACAATAATAAGAGACTTGCTTAGGCCAAAAAACACGAGCAATGGACATTAGACCGGTGGAAATCTGTCCTTTGGTCTGGGGAGTCCAAAATTGAGATTTTTGGTTCCAACTGTTATATTTTTTTGAGACACAAAGTAGGTTAACGGATGATTTCTGCATGTGTGGTTCGACCCCGTGAAGCATGGAGGAGGACGTGTAATGGTGTGGGCGTGCTTAGCTGGTGACACTGTCAGTGATTTATTTAGAATTCAAGGCACACATAACAAGCATGGCTACCAGAGCATTCTGCAGCGATATGCCATCCCATCTGGTTTGCGCATTTGTTATTTGTTTTTTCAACAGGACAATGACCCATCACACTTCAAGGCGGTGTAAGGGCTATTTGACAAAGACGTAGAATGATGGAGTGCTGCATCAGATGACCTGGCCTCCACAACCACCTGACCTCAACCCAATTGAGATGGATTGGGATGAGTTGGACCACAGAGTGAAGGAAAACAGCCAACAAGTGCTCAGCATATGTGTGAACTCCTTCAAGACTGTTGGAAAAGAATTCCCGGTGAAGCTGTTTGTGAGAACACCACGAGTGTGCAAAGCTGTCATCAAGTCAAGGGTGGCTACTTTGAAGAATCTAAAATCTAAAATATATTTTTATTTGTTTAACACCACACGTCGCTATTATTCTACCATGTAGAAAATAGTAAAAATAAAGAAAAACCCTTGAATGAGTAGGTGTGTCCAAACCTTTGACTGGTACTGTATATACATTGTGATTCAAGATAAGATTCACTATGGGCCATTTCAGGACTAATACACATGCAGTATACTTTTTCCAGAACATCACAAGTAGGAACATAGAAAAGCTATATTTTACTGTTTTCCACCTGCAGCCTGTTCTAACCTTATACAATTAATGTATAATGACACAAATTAGGCTAATGACAGTCATTGTGTAAACATTATTCATACTCTATAGCCATCTAATAAACACGAAAAAAGCTTTGAAGTTGTAACATTTATTTTTAATTCATTTGAATTTGACTGCAATGGGAAAATGAAAGCAGGTACTTTTCTAGAACATCACAAGTAAGAACAAAGAAAAGTTAGGAAAGGAATCAGCAATAAACACAAAATCTAGTCAACATGACAGGAGATCTATGAAAATGCAATTAAACACTGAACAAACCATCACGTCAATCAAAGCCCAGTGTGTTTGAAATTCTAGAAACTTTCTATGACTGAAATATTTGAATTGACTTTAACTTGTTATAATCCAATTACATGCACCAGATGCTCCACATTGAGATATTGAGCATTCATTTTCCACAAACAATGCAGGCAGTGTTACAACAATTTATGTGTGATGACTTGTCTGTTTGTTGTCATACATTGCCATTTTTAGCTGCTTTGTACTGTCAGATTATATAATATATCTTATCATATCATACCAAAATATAGGTAGTTAATGGTTGATCTTTTTCATCATAAACAACACAATCATTTTTATGCTACATTCCACAATAAGGCCTAGAAAGAAATATAATATAATCATTAGATTTTGTAAAGCCCCCGTGATTCAACTCTGGTATCAGCAGTGTTTAACCTTGTCTGTTTGGTTAGCCCAGGCCCTCTGTCTTAGTGAGAAATGAAGGGAGGTTAGTCACTGCTACTGCTCTGCGTGCTATCACCGAGCCCCTATACTGGCCTCCCATCTGCCTGTCTGAACATCATTGATTACCTGATGCAAGCAAAAGCCAAGTTTGCTGCTCTGATCATTAATCCTGCTGCAGCCATTCTCTTAAAAACTCACGCTTTCTGTGTTTTTTCTTAACCTGCATCAATTGAAGGGGAACAAAAACAGCCTCAACAAGGGCTGAGTGATGGAGACTGGCTGCTGTGATTTCCCCTTGCAACCTACTCGAGGGGCCTCTGCTCAAACCCTGGGGAGCAAGCCTGCAGTGAAAATAAAAGCCAAGACACACACTCAAACACAGATTCTAACATGTTTTTTTGCTACGCTCCCACCTCACATATGAGAGATGGAATTTCACACTAGATAATGAGCTATTGTTTTGGTTCCGTTTTGGGGGAGGGGTGCATGACTCCTACCCTTGAATCTGAGGGTGAAAATTGTGCAGTCCTCCACGGGCTGGATAGACACCAAAGCTAATCAAGCAGCAGGTGAGCGCTTTTTCATCTCGCTCAATGTCATCCAGAATAAATAGAACAGTATCACGGTGCAAGTCACATCTCACTTGGTGTGTTGTGTTTCAGTGTGCCTCCACTGAGACACTGGGTACTGAGGGCAGCAGCAAGAATGCTCCACCTCGTTAATGGACAGGGTAAAGGCCTGAATCCCTGCCGTGAACCCTGACAGTAGGCCAGGATACCTAGGTGAATACATTAGTATATGTGTATTTCACTATATGTTGTCAAGTAATAAAACTAAGTGCTGGTAATAGCATTTCTTATGTAGCTATATAAAATAAAGCACCATTTACTGTTGGCTCCCATTATTATAACCCGCTGAGAGGTGTATGTATGCCACTGTAATCATTCATACACAGTATACATGGGAGAAAAGAGAGAAACAATAGAGGACTCACCAAGATCTCAAGTAGCTCCCAGCAAAACATGGATTAGGTGGAGATTATTAAATGTCAGCTCTTAAAACCAACACATTTTCAGTCTCAAAGTAAATCAATACTACTTATCTTTGATAAAAGAGGCATAGTAGACCTGCCAGCATGCTGCTCTGTTGGCATGAAGGTCTCCATGTCCACCACCTAACCTCCTCTCTTTCTCTCTCTGCATATTGAGAGGGTGATGGATGGATAATTCTGATGGTTTCTCTGAACATCCCACTATAAAATCCCATTCTCTGATCAGTTAATATTAATGGTAAACAAAAAATCTAAATATATCTGTCAATACCCAGTATGAAGCTGCTTATAGACAGTCTCTTTTTTTCTAACAGAAATGAGAGATGCATCACTGTGTGTCTGATCCTACAATGTGCCAAATGGTGAGCAGGCACATAGGCGGTGGGCTTTGAAGTGCCTCCACCCAAGTAATGTCCACGATTATTGCCTTCACCAAGTGTGTATCATGATTTCTCTATGACTGCATCCATATCATAATTACAGTGTAATATCACGCATAAAGCATTGTCCCTGCTGTTGTTTCACTTTCTCTGCTTTCGTTCTATGAATATCAAATGCTCTCATGCTGGGTTTTGGATGCTGTACAGCTCCTTCATAGACACACAGACTTGCAAAAAACTAAAAGTGCTCCTCGCTATGAAAACGAGGAAAGCAGCGGGCCGCAGACATAGAGCATCCACTCGTGTCTAAACTGATGTAGGGCTTTTTCTTCTGCCGTGTCTGAGGAAGAATCAGGTGTTTTAGATCCATTACATAGGCAGCTTTCCTTCTCTCTACATGTATGTACATACAATATACACTTCATAGACGAAGAACATAAAGCCACTTCATAAGAGTCTCTCTAGACCAAGAGTCTTCAACCTTTTCTTGCCCAGGGACCCCCACCTAGGCAAACAGGCGAACTAGGGACCCCCGTCATATGTTAGTAAAAAAAGTAACATCTTGTCTTATCATCAGGTAAAAGATAATGACAAGTAACAGTAATCAACATTAATAGATTTGGTGGACAGTTTCATTATTTTGACTTCCCCACAGTTCATTGGAAGAGGAAGTGTAAACTCCTACATAGCCTATTAGCTAGAAAGGTATCTTCAGGTAGGATAAATAAATCATAGGCCCTGGGACTTTATTCTGGGAGAAAAAGCCCTTTTATAATAACACCATAAAAACATTGGTGATATGGCATAGGCTACAGTTGAGCAGAGGTGTTTCTGGGCATTTCCACACATGGGGAAAGTTTTCTGAAGGGTCCATAAAAAATGCCTTTTGCATATGCATTTCATGCAATTCTAGAGTACATAATTTACTGGGCTCCACTGGTGCAGCGGTCTAAGGCACTGCATCTCAGTGCTAGATGTGTCACTACAGAACCTTGTTCGATCCCGGGTTGTATCAGAACCGGCTGTGATCGGGAGTCCCATAGGGTGGCGCACAATTGGCCTAACCCTGGGTTAGGGACGGGTTTGGCACTCGCCTGGGCTATGGCGGTGTGAGAGCAACAGCCGTTTGCCTCAGTCTGGAGGAGTTCGTGGCAGAAGTACGGAAGGTGTTCTATTCTCTGTTGTCCTGGAGAGACGCTGCTCGTAACCTGCACCAGCTATGTCAAGACTCCCCTAGTGTGGCAGACTACGCAGTGGATATTCGCATGTTGGCGTCTGAGAGTGCCTGGAACCCGGAAGCATTGTTCGACATGTTCCTTCACCGAATATTGGAGGTGATCAAAGATGAGCTTTCAGCTCGTGAGCTGCCCATGGACCTCCACTCCCTCATAGCCTTGACAATCCGAGTCGAAGGATGGTTACAAGGTTGTAGGAGGGAGAGGGAATCTGTTCCCTGTCGCCCTCGCTCGCCTTCGATTCCCACCTCGCCTCCAAGGAATCCCGGAAACCCCGAAGTAATTTCAGAGAGAATCCGATGTCACCTGAACGCTCACGGGAATAGCAGAGGGTGGTTGATTCACCTCCTCTAGATCCCTGGGAAGGGCTTGATTGGCTCCGATCAGAGCAGCACAGCTAGCCGTTAGATGTACAATATGCATCACTGCTTGTATAGGTGAGGGATATTGACAATTTGTTTTAAAAAACAGACACAAATACACATTGTAGAACAGCGGGGGGCTGTGAAACAACACAAACATAAGCACAGACACATGCATACAAACACACAATAACATATGCACTGTACACACATGGATTTTGTGTTGTATATTTGGTAGTAGAGATGAGGTGGGTGGCAAGGAATAAGTTAGTCCTAAATATTTCTAAAACTAAAGGTATTGTTTTGGGGAAAAATAATTTACTAAACCCTAAACTTCACCTAATTCTTGTAATGAATAATATGGAAATGTAGCAATTTCATATGTCTTAACTGCTTGGAGTAACCCTAAATTGTAAACTGTCATGGTCAAAACATATGGATACAACAGTGCTGCTCTCACTGCTCTGCCTTCTTAACAGCACTGTCAAAAAGGCATGTCCTACAGGCCCTAGTTTTGTCGCACCTGGACTACTATTCAGTTGTGTGGTCAGGTGCCCAAAAAAAGAAGGATTTGCAATTGCAATTGCAAGATTGAAAAAAGTAAGGGGTCTAGACAAATGCCCTGAGGAATTCCAGATTCTACCTGGATTATGTTGGAGAGGCTTCCATTAAAGAGCACCCTCTGTGTTCTGTTAGTCTTTATCCACAATATAGAAGGGGGTGTAAAGCCATAACACATGTGTTTTTCCAGGAGCAGACTATGATCAATAATGTCAAAAGCTGCACTGAAGTCTAACAAAACAGCCCCCACAATCTTTTTATCATCAATATAGCTCAGGCAATCATCAGTCATTTTGTGTAAGTGCTGTGCTTGTTGAATGTCCTTCCCTATAAGCGTTCTGAAAGTCTTTTGGCAATTTGTTTACTGTAAAATAGCATTGTGTCTGGTCAAACACAATATCTTCCAATAGTTTACTAAGGGTTGGTAACAGGCTGATTGGTTGGCTATTTGAGCCAGTAAAGGGGGCTTTAATATTCTTAGGTAGGGGAATGACATTCGCTTCCCTCCAGACCCGAGGGCACACACTTTCTAATAATCTTAAATTGAAGATATGGCAAATAGAACTGGCAATATTATCTGCTATTATCCTCCGAAATATTCCATCCAAGTTGTCAGACCTAGGTGGCTTGTCATTGTTGATACACAACAATTTTTCACCACTTCCATACTCATTTATGGAATTCAAAATTACAATGCTTGTCTTTCGTAATTGGTCAGATATACTTGGCTGTGTAGTGGCAGCATTTGTTGCTGGCATGCCATGCCTAAATTTGCTAATCTTGCCAACAAAACTGTTTTTAAGTAGTTGGCAATATCAGTGGGTTTTGTGATGAGTAAGCCATCTGATTCAATGAATGATGGAGTGAAATGTGCATTTTTGCCCAAAATGTAATTTAAGGTGCTCCAAAGCATTTTACGATCATTCTTTGACATTTGTTTTCATAGTGTAGTTTCTTCTTCTTTTTATTCAGTTTAGTCACACTTTCTCAATTTGCAGTATGTTTGCCAATCAGTTGTGGAGCCTGACTTATTTGCCATTTATTTTCCCTCATCCCTCTCAACTATACACTTTTTCAATTCCTCATCAATCCACAGGGATTTAACAGTTTTCACAGTCATTTTCTTGATGGGTGAATGCTTATTAGTTGCTGGAATAAGCAGTTTCATAAATGTGTCAAGTGCAGCGTCACTCAAGAACATTCAGAGACCACTCCTGCGTTGTCTTGGCTGTGTGCTTAGGGTCGTTGTCTTGTTGGATGGTGACCCTTCGACCCAGTCTGAGGTACTGAGTGCTCTGGAGAAGGTTTTCATCAAGGATCTCTCTGTACTTTGCTCTGTTTATTTTTCCCTCGATCCTGACTAATCTCCCAGTCCCTGCTGCTGAAAAACATCCGCACAGCATGATGCTGCCACCACCATGCTTTACTGCCAGGTTTCCTCCAGATGTTATGGTGGCATTCAGGCCAAAGAGTTCAATCTTGGTTTCATCAAACCTGAGAGTCTTTAGGTGCCTTTTGGCAAACTCTAAGCGGGCTATCATGTGCCTTTTACTGAGGAGTGGCTTCTGTTTGGCCACTCTACCATAAATCCCTGATGCAGAGATGATTGTCCTTCTGGAAGGTTCTCCCATCTCCACAGAGGAACTCTTGAGCTCTGTCATAGTGACCATCAGGGTTCTTGGTCACCTCCATGACCAAGGCCCTTCACCCCTGATTGCACAGTTTGGCTGGGCAGCCAACTTTTGGAAGAGTCTTGGTGGTTCCAAACTTCTTCCATTTAAGAATGATGGAGGCCACTGTGTTCTTGGGGACATTCAATGGTGCAGAAATGTTTTGGTGCCCATCGCCAGATCTGTGACTCGACACAATCCAGTCTCGGAGCTCTACGAACAATTCCTTTGACCTCATGGCTTGGTTTTTGCTCTGATATGCACTGTCAACTGTGGGACCTCATATAGACAGGTGTTTGCCTTTCCAAATCATATCCAATTGATTGAATTTACCACAGGTGGACAATTTCTAGAAACATCTCAAAGATAATCAATGGAAACAGCTGAGTTCGTTTTTTTAGTTACATAGCAAAGGGTCTGAATACTTATGTAAATAAGGTATTTAAAAAAATACAGTATATAAATATGTCAAAATGTCAAAAGAACTGTTTTGTCGCTTTGTCATTATGGGGTATTGTGTCTAGATTGACGAGGAACATCTTTTACTTTACCATTTTAGAATGCTATAAAGTAACAAAATGTGGAAAAAGTCAAGGGGTCTGAATAGTTTCTGCATGCACTGTTTAAATGGGAAAATCTGACAACAACTTAACATTCAAAGCATTTAAAAGCACAAGACCGAAGCACAAAATATTTCCCTAAATCATTATTGTATCCTGGACACTACTTTGACCCTGTGTAAGCGATTTAATGATTATACCTTAACATTTAATTGCAATGATTGTTTTTCGTAGAATGCTAATGCTTGTGAACAGATGTTTTCCTTTTATGTACTTGAACACAGCGGTACACATTTTGTCCCCATACATTTAATAAAGCGCTGACTCAAAGTAACAGCCTTAAGGAGCAATTTAATCAGATTATCTACATTATTCAACTCAGGTTTCAGTTCCTTGGTAAAGTCCAAAATAAAATTGAATAACACGTAGGAGATAATTAGATGTTTGTTTAGGAACGCAAATAATCACATTCTGGTGTCTCAGCTCCAAACAAGTGTTGAACAACGGTTTAAGGGTATATCAAGGAGAGTTAATCAACACTTTGCAATGGATACCATTGTATGGGGAATATCAATGGTATCCTCATATTTATATAGTATGTCCTTCAGTTGGGGACATAATTCTTATTATGTCACCTGTCTTTGTGATTGTCTCCACCCCCCTCCAGGTGTCACCCATCTTCCCCATTATCCCCTGTGTATTTACACCTGTGTTCTCTGTTTGTCTGTTGCCAGTTCGTTTTGTTTCGTCAAGCCTACCAAGGTTTTTCCCTCTGTTCTTGTCTCTTTATTGTTCCTGTTCTCCAGTTTTCCAGATTTGGACCTTTTCTGCCTGCTCTGACTCTCAGCCTGCCTGGTGTCCGGTACCTTTGCCCAACCTATCTGGATTATGGACCCCTGCCTGTCCTTGACCTGTCTTTTGCCTGTCCCTGTTGGATGAATAAGCTGTTGTTAATTCGACGTTGTCTGCATCTGGATCTTACCTGAAACGTATTATTTTAAAGAGCGACTGCCTTCAAAAAGCAATAAATCCCTTTGAAAACGACCTATGCGGTATCAATATAAATTGTAAATAGACTCATTTTTTCAAGTCAGTCATGACTAAAACAGAGTTTGGAACATCCATGCTGGTATATTAATGTTGGAATTTGATTTGACAATGTACATTTGCCCACTAACATGGGGGGAAGAGCTGTAGTGATTGCTCTCTATCCTATAGCATATATAGTGATATAGACATGTCCAGCAGCACAAAAATGTTTACATAAGGAGTGAACATTATTCATAATAAGGGTTACATGGAGTAAATCAGACCTCTCTGAAATTAAAATGTATGTCCCTGCAGCAAAATATATTTTACCTAAACCCATCAATGAACAATTGAAAAAAGTGACCCCACCTCTATACCCCCCTCTATACCCCAAATAATAATTAAAACATAAAGTGGAAAGCAGAGAACATGCCTACCATTTAACCTCACTTCTTGGAGAGACAAGGGCTTTAGATATGCAGTTTTAAAACCTTTGTCCTGTAAGCATTACATGGCAACGCAGGAATTTTGACAGATTAGGCCTAAAGACACAGAACAATTTATTTAAGCTTTTACTGCTTGCTACTCTTCTTCCATAGCTTTACACAACAAGAGAAGGTCACAATTGTTTCCCTAAAAGCTGTATGGGTTTAAAAATCTTCTATTGTACAGAAAGTGAATAACTTAATCAATTGATAGTGACGGAATTAGATTACTTCCAAAGCAAAGTACATTTTTTGTCTCCTCAGCTATAGAAGGTTGTAGCTCAGCCACTGGATGTCAAAGAAACGAAACAATGATATCCCCATATGCATCAGAGTCACGTCTTTCCCGGCTATTTTACAACTTGTTTGTAAAATCATCACGGACCAAAACTCTGTTATAGATCACTTTATATAAATCGGATCCCTTGTATTTTCTTCAAAATCTTAAACTAACAAGTGGTAGGCCTGTGCTTTTTTTTCCATTTCCTTCAATAAAAGTAGCACTTTGGCATACCTTCTCATACCCCCTCAATTTGAGTCCTGGTATTAACTTAACAGCTCTTCACTGGTAGGTTATTTAAAGAGTGCATGGTGGGTGGAGGAATTGGCTGACAAATCTATGGATATAGCAGGCTATAGCCTAATTGTGTCTGTAAAACAGGTAGGCCAACCTCTTATTTCCTAAATAGGAAGAAATAGGCTCCAACACAAAGCCCATGAACTGTCCATTTACGATTGATTGTGCCCCGGCTGCTGGTTCAAGTTCCAGCAACACTATGTAAATTACTTGAATCTGTCTTATTGTGAGGTCAATAAGTCTGATGAATACATCTTGGGCAAGAAACATATTGTTTTTTTTAACTTAAAATCAATGAGAGTAGCAGCAAGCTATCAAAGTTGACCTCCAGTCTTTCTTCTCATCTCTGTGCTCTCCTTCTCAAACTGAACAGAAAATAGGCTATAGGGTAGTCTGCCCGCAAGATATTGTATTATCTGGACGAGGCCTAATAAATGAAAACATTTGGAAGAAGCCTTTGACTCTCTTCCTGAACTTTCACTGTAGACCTAAACAGAACAGCATTGGTTAAGCAGCACACAAAAATGTTTTTCTCAGCAAGATCAGAGGCAGCCCAGGGCTCAGGGTTGGAATATCCATTGTAATGGAGCCTAGTTGTATTTACACCATCCCAGCAGCTATCAAAGAAATATAACTTTGCTCTGTGCTTCTCCGAGCTTGCACTTCGTAGCCTATAGCCAATTTGATTGAGACCACACTAAATAGCTTATAGGCACACTTGATATTGCGTGCTCAGCTGAGAATCAGAGATGAGGGGGGTCATCGGGCAAACATTCTAAAACACAAATAACATGACCCTACCCTGGACTAGATTTAAAAAAAATACTAAACCCTCCAATTGACTGATATTGAAAAAGCATGACCACCCTTCATTTTTCTACAGCTACCAATTCTGTACATTTCCATCCATCCCTAGTACAACTCGTTATTTGTTTTACTTGAGAAATACTGCACCAAACACCTTAGTTAGATGCAAAATTGTGCAACTTAAACATCCTTGGCAAAAATTTCTACATCAATTACAGATTTCTTGGGATTTTGAGGAAGTGATATAGTCTGCCGTGTCTACAGTGCCTCATGGGGACAAACATAATTAACCAAACGCGGAATCGGTCAGGAAACACCACTCCAAGACTGAAATTGCGTTTTTCTAATGAGCAACAGCAAAACACACGTGCCAATACGCGTGTTCAGTGGCTCTTTAAGGTATATCAATTAAAGGTGCATTTCTATTATATGGCTCTATTCGTATGTGCTGTACATTCTACCTAGTCCTGACACACATTGGCTAAGCAGTCTGCATGGATCAGATGGAGGGACAATTTCCTCATTACTATCCACAGTAGTAAGGTATTTTCTACCGCATCTGTCTCAAGGGACCCGTTGGAATGATGTGTACAATTTAATCTGTGACACTTGCAATTGATTTTCTAGTGCCACTCCATATTTGAATAATAACCCTCCGGAAGATTCAAACCCTCAGACGATAGATGCTGTTACCAATTAGTGTATCCAGCCACGACAAACCACCCTGACTCCTTTATTTAGTTACACAACTAAAGTTACAGTAAGACCATTGGGGCTAACACTAAAAGCCATAGAGATGATTGCACCTACAATCAATTATTCACATTCTGTTATCTGCCCTGTCAATGGTACAGACTGCTGTTCCATTACATGTGCAAAGATGTACTTGTCTTTTGTGGAATTCTTTCCAATCCCTCTACAGTGACAGATTGACGGGTTGATTTCATTTGAGTAATTCCTATTTCATCTGTCAGAGGCAGGAGGGCAGTCATTCGGCATGATGTCAGGTGTTACTGTTGCTTAGGACCCAGCATGGCCAAAACAGAACAGGTGAAATAACCCAATCTGCAAAATGAAATGTTTTAAGATACTGTACTTATTATTGATATGCCGTTTGGTTTTAAATGTACAATATTTCTTATTTTGTATGAATGATGGTTTTCATCAGGCTACGTTGCCTTGAACCTTTCAAACTAGGGATTCCAGGTTAGTCTTATTGAGATGATGATTTTAGAATTACATAAACTTGTCCACTTAGGCGAAACATAGGCGAAACAAAGCCACTAGCCACCACAGGCGCATTTGTTATTGTTTTTGTTTTTAGGAAATGTACTTCCAACATTGTGGTAAAAAAAATTGTTTTAAATTGTACATACTCTGCTGTTTTTTTGCATGTGCAATGATGTGCAATGATGTGCAATGATGTCCGAGGGAAAGTATGTTTTTTTCCGAACTTGTGTCTTTGTTGCTGTAATATCACAAATGGACTTTGCAGTTTTACCGCTATAGATTCCGGCTTTAACAATAAACGGTTATTAGCTCAGAAATGCAGCCAAAATACTTCCAAATGAGGATGTCAAGATTCACACCCAACGCAAATGACTATTGTTTCATTCCCTGCTACGACAACTGCAAGAAGAGGCTTTGTCCAAGCAGCACAGAACCACTGGCAGCATTGCATTCACTCTAAATGCAAATTAGAGTGTTTTAGTAGTGTGGTCAGGTATGGCATGGGTAGAATGTGATACCTCAGTCTGGCCTCAAAGATGACAAATGCTATTAGGGAATGGGAAGCAAACAGTTTATTTGGCACAAACACACAAGAAAACAAAATATGCAAAATACATACATTTAAATGCATTCCTATATATTAAATTCATACAAATGTAATATAGAAAAAATGCTAAAATATAGAAGAGTAAATAAACAGAAATATACATAAAAGAATACTGTACACAGGCTTTCAGATTCAAATACAACCATACAAACACTCACTTTGAATCACAGTAGGGAAGTAGACATGATTGTCTCCACAAACAGAGAACAGTCTGTTGATTTCTGCTAGTGCTAATAAGTTAGATGTGTTTGACAGGTAGGGCTCATGCCTTAGCTGCAGGTGGCACTCTGACTCGTGAGAGGAGGTGGGCGTGTGCCCAAGGAATGGGGGCACCAGAAAACACTCAAGGCCCACCTGCAGGGGCAAGCAGGCGCTTGAGTGGCAGGAAACTGCGGTCCGGCTGCCATCAGAGCAATACCTGCAGCATCCTCTCCCCCCTCCCCACTCTGCCCTCCCCAGGTGTCTCTCCCCAGGTTGTCAATCTCCCATTCCACACCATTCGGCAACCTTCTAGGCTGTAGAACAAGGAGTCACTTGGCTGTTTACTAAGTTAACACTTAGAAAGGGTATTCATGGTTATTCAAGTGGGGGAAAACAACCCCTTGGTTTAAAACACACCCTAAGGCTATTATTTCAAGGTTTTTATTGAATCCCTTTGAATACCTGATTCAAATAACTGATGATATCTGATAGGTATTTCATATATGCATTCAACAGTGAAGAATAGTAATACATCAACTACCTTCAATGCACATAATGAACAACTCTAAGAGTTTCACAGCTCAACCGAATAATTCAATTATCATTAAAAAGTTCCTGCATGACAAAAATGTTACACGATAATAGAAATGGTATTTGAACTAACGTAGGAAAGAACAGACACTGAGAGCAATTTGCGGTGATTTGTTTGAACATTCAACATCAAATTGTCATTACCCATTGTACAGAACTATCTTTTTGTTAGGAGTCATTATTTTCCTATTCCCATTCTTGTAGATTATGTTGCCTTGATAAAACAAAAGCCAGTAATCCTCTGAATGCCTGATACTGAGGGCACAACTACCAAATGTATGCAACTCAGCTAGACTTGAGGTCAAGGAAAGTGTGTCCTTGATCTGACAGCCATGTACACAGAGGAACCACTTGTCTGCCAATCACCGGCTGATCGCTAAAAGACTGGACACGGATCTTCAATATCCAGTCAGCAGGTAAACAAAGCATATACGGAGCTTTACATTGAGAGTGCTTTGACCTCCAGATGGGACAATTTGGGTCTTTCTTCATGCCCTGAGATTGTGAATGCAACTGCAGCCACCGGCCTGTCCTCATGCATCAGATTGCCTGTTAGTTCTAAATAAAAACAGACATATTGTTCTCTGTCGCTTTGCCCAGTGTAACAGGGTGTTATACAGAAGGTTTTTCTACGACTCTAAATTTGATCCTCAAGAGATTGCGGCAACAGAAGAGAGTTTGACTGTGTGATGGATGTGTGTGCTCATGCTGGCAGGTTTGTAATGTGTAATAAAGACCGATTGGTGATTATTGGTCGAATGTTTTTTTTATGTTTGTTTTTGTCAAAAACATTCTAACTTTACGTTGTTCCTAATGTAAATTTGCCTTATAAAACAAAGCTGCACCCACTTGCACTATAGAATAGTATAGTATTCTAACATTATTAGTACATTGGTTGGCATTGGTCATTTATAGCAAGTTTTAGGTCAGCTGCAATCCCTTGGGGGACAAAGGCGTTGGGTTCAGATTGTCCTGGAAGGACAATTGGAGCATTGGAACAATCATTAATCACCAAGGCCAAACTTTGGTCTAAAATTAAACATTGCACATGAAACACATTCTCGAAAAAAACTCTGTCATTCTATGTTTTACAATGCATCTGTATGCTGTACGCTTAATAGAATAGAATAAAAGAAGCTGATCTACAGCTCACCTGCTCATCATCTTGCTCACACTGTTCTCTCTGAAATACATTACTGAAGCACAGAAGTGAGATTCTACCATGTCCATACATTACATTTAGTACTGTGTCATTATTAAAAGTGGCACAAGCCAAGCACTTCTTTCTCCTCAGGCACGGTAGAGTTTCTCTCTCAATGTGATTGCTCAATTTCATGTTCATCATCCATGACATTGGTGGAATGTTTTCCCTGAGTCACCTCATAAAACCCTCATTTACAAAGTTGAGCTCAGATTAGTCCATTAGCCAAATTACCTAGCCAAGCAGTTGATTTTCAAATGTGTTGTCTTCAATCTGCCACACAGCATGGGATCTCTCTTCTTGAGGGACTGAAAAAGAGGCTGTTTTCAAATTTAAAAAATAAAGTCTCCAACACAAAAAACAATTAAAAGTAAGGAAACAAAATCGGAAAATGTCAACAGTGGATGAGTCACACAGCTTTCATTATCTTGCAGGTTTGAAGGGTAGACCATTGCTTACTAGTATACTGGTGCTCTGACTCCCACTGTTAACCTCTGCCATGACTCGCAATCAGTCATGCTCAGAATAATATATTATATATTGTCATCAAGTCTGAGCTACATTAAATGGGGGCACTGAAATGGCATATACGCACATACTATACAGAGCTGACAATGATATTCAGGTGAAACAGAGATCAGCAGGTGACCTTTCACCTCTCTGATTGGGGGTCCTGATTGCTGAAAAGAAATGGCTAGGAAAAAAGAGAAAGAAAAGTGGAAAGGCCACAAACTCTGACAGTTAAGCATAAAGACTTCCTCTAGGAGACAGGCTGGCCTTCAATATCATTAGATCAGGTCAATAAGTCAGCTGTTCACTTCTATGAGCACATTCAGTCTTTTTGCAGACTCTTTCCACTTTCTCTGTCCCCCTTTCTACATTTTCATTATGAATCAATGGTGAGGTGGAGGAGATAAAAAAGCATTAATTCCAAAGTACAATCACCTCGATTTTCTTTCATTGAGCTGTGCTCTTTTGGACAGGTCTAGGCTCAAACGCTGTGACTCGACTTCTTATTTGAATAAGTTAATATGGTGGAATGTTTGTGGGGGGAGAAATGGAAGCCTATCTGTTCCATACAGTGGGCCTGGGAGAATTTGATTTCTTTCATATGACACTGTGAAGGTGTCATTCTCCTCCTCCAGGTTTTTATCGCGGCACAGACCCTGACAGCTTCAAGCCGTTTTTTTCAAGAAGAGTCATAAACCTTTCAATTGAATGCTTTTAGAAGAAGAAAAACGACATATCATTCGTGTACAGATGCAGGGTTCATTGCCATATTACATAGTATTAATAAACGGAGTAAACATTAACACAATGCTACCTTTATTCTATTCCAGTGTAAATACTTGTTAATAATCACTGTTCCGTCAACAGTAAACAAACACCTTACCTAGTTTATATCAATAGAAATCTAATGCAAATGCAATGACACAATGTGGTCCATCAGGAATCCAAACATTCTCCAAATGCAAAAGCAACTGAACACAGTAATACTTTTTGAATATATCAGAGTTCAAGAGAACAAAAAACAAAGTACACTTGCCAAAACAAGTTCCGTAAAATAATATAGAACAACAACGTAATATTGTGACATAATATTTTAGTATGTACAGTATTACCATGTAGCGTTTTACCACATAGGTATAAAACCCATTAAAAGTAAAGTGTTACCAACATGATGACAAAAAAGTACAGTTACAGTAAGTCAACGAGCTTATGAACACATGAATATCATTCCTCTTATTCAACAGACTGAACGAAAGAAAGGTTTAACACTAGAACCTATGGGCCTCAGTAGCCTACACATCATTATAAGCGGCAAGTGTGATCTGGGCCCTCAGATCCTCAAAAAGTTCTACAGCTGTACAATTGAGAGAGTTTGGCTGGCTGCATCCCCGCTTGGTATTGCAACTGCAAGGCACCCGACGGCAAGGCGTTACAGAGGATGATGAGTACGGCCGAGTACATCACTGAGGCCGAACTCCCTGCCATTCAGGCCTTCTATACCAGGCGGTGTCAGAGGAAGGCTCAAAAAAAAATTTAAGACTCAAGCCATAGACTGTTTCTCTCTGCTACCGCATGGCAAGCGGTACCGATGCACCAAGTCTGGAATTAACAATACTCTGAACAGCTTCTACCCCCAAGCCATTAGACTGATAAATAAGACTGATAAATAGCTGTTGTCTGGTCACTTTAACCCTACCTACAGTATCTTTAACCGTACCCACAATTACCTCGCGCTCCTGTACACCGACTCGGTACTGGTACTCCCTCTATATAGCCATGTTATTTTTACTCGTCATTGTTATTCGTTGTTCACTGTGTTTTTATTCCTTGTGTTACTATTTCATTATATATATATATATATATATATATACTTAACTCTGCATTGCTAAAAAAGTACCCGTAAATAAGCATTTCAAGGTTTGTCTACACCTGTTGTTTACGAAGCATGTGACACATTTGAGGCTAACTCACAGCTATCTCCACTTACCCTGAATTAAATGACTGAGCCGCGGGTTGAGGACCAATGAAATCAAATTCTGTCACTTGCAAAGATCCCTTTCATTTGAGGAAGACAACTGATTAAACATTTTCTTATTCAAATGTTTTATGATAACATTTATCACATTACATATTTAGTAATGGCAAAATGTATTAGAAAGTTCACACACAGTAAAACTTTTGGGGAACACTTACTTGACAACCAAATAAAAGCAAATACATTTTTATTTGTGACATACATACACATGGTTAGCAGATGTTAATGCGAGAGTAGCGAAATTCTTGTGCTTCTAGTTCCAGCCATGCAGTAATATCTAACAAGTAATCAACAATTTCACAACTATCTTACACACACAAGTGTGAAGGAATGAATAAGACTAAGTACATAAAAATATATGGATGAGCGATGGACGAACGGCATAGGCAAGATGCAGTAGATGGTATAGTGTACAGTATATGCATACGAGATGAGTAATGTAGGGTATGTAAACATTATATAAAGTGGCATTGTTTAAAGTGGCTAGTGATACATTTATTACATCCATTTTTTTATGATTAAAGTGGCTAGAGATGTGTCAGTATGTTGGCAGCAGCCACTCAATGTTAGTGATGGCTGTTTAACAGTCTGATGGCCTTGAGATAGAAGCTGTTTTTCAGTCTCTCAGTCCCAGCTTTGATGCACCTGTACTGACCTCGCCTTCTGGATGATAGCAGGGTGAACAGGCTGTGGCTCGGGTGGTTGTTGTCCTTTTTGGCCTTCCTGTGACATCGGGTGGTGTAGGTGTCCTGGAGGGCAAGTAGTTTGCTCCCGGGGATGCGTTGTGCCGACCTCACTACTCTCTGGGAGCCTTACGGTTGTGGGTGGAGCAGTTGCCGTACCAGGCGGTGATACAGCCCAACATGATGCTCTCGATTATGCATCTGTAAAGGTTTGTGAGTGTTTTTGGTGACAAGTCGAATTTCTTCAGCCTCCTGAGGTTAAAGAGGCGCTGCTGCCCCTTCTTCACCACGCTATCTGTGCGTGTGGACTGTTTCAGTTTGTCCGTGATGTGTACGCCGAGGAACTTAAAACTTTCCACCTTCTCCACTACTGTCCCGTCGATGTGGATAGGGGGCTGCTCCCTCTGCTGTTTCCTGAAGTCCACAATCATCTCCTTTGTTTTGTTGACATTGAGTGTGAGGTTATTTTCCTGACACCACACTCCGAGGGCCCTCACCTCCTCCCTGTAGGCCGTCTCGTCGTTGTTGGTAATCAAGCCAACCACTGTAGTGTTGTCTGCAAACTTGATGATTGAGTTGGAGGCGGGCATGGCCATGCAGTTATGTGTGAAAAGGGAGTACAGTAGAGGGCTGAGAATGCACCCTTGTGGGGCCCCAGTGTAGAGGATCAGCGGGGTGGAGATGTTGTTTCCTACCCTCACCACCTGGGGTGGCCCCTCAGGATGTCCAGGAACCAGTTGCACAGGGTGGGGTCGAGACCCAGGATCTCGAGCTTAATAATGAGTTTGGAGGGTACTATGGTGTTAAATGCTGAGCTGTAGTCGATGAACAACATCCTTACATAGGTATTCCTCTTGTCCAGATGGGTTAGGGCAGTGTGCAGTGTGATTGCGATTGCGTCGTCTGTGGATGTATTGGGGCGGTAAGCAAATTGGAGTAGGTCTAGGGTGTCAGGTAGGGTGGAGGTTATATGGTCCTTGACTAGTCTCTCAAAGCACTTCATGATGATGGAAGTGAGTCCTACGGTGCGATAGTCATTTAGCTCAGTTACCTTAGCTTTCTTGGGAACAGGAACAATGGTGTCCCTCTTGAAGCATGTGAGAACAGCAGACTGGGATAAGGATTGATTGAATATGTCCGTATACAGTCCAGCCAGCTGGTTTTCTTTTTGTAGTCTGTGATTGACTGTAAACCCTACCACATACCTCTCGTGTCTGTGCCGTTGAATTGCGACTCAACTTTGTCTCTATACTGACACTTAGCTTGTTTGATTGCCTTGCGGAGGGAATAGTTACACTGTTTGTATTCGGTCATGTTCCAGCTGACATAACATTGTAATGACCCATATATTTACACCTGTTGTGACATACATAGCGTTATTTTATGTCTGTTTTGACACCTACATAAGAGTGCCCTTTCGTTTTTAAAGTTTGTTTCTTAAATCCTTTGTTGTAATTCATTCTTTACATTAATGTTTTTTGTAAATGTAAACTTTATATTTTTGGATATAAATATGAACTTTATCGAACAAAACATACATGTATTGTGTAACATGATGTCCTATTAGTGTCATCTGATGAAGATCATCAAAGGTTAGTGATTCATTTTATCTCTATTTCTGCTTTTTGTGACTCCTCTCTTTGGCTGGAAAAATGGTGTTTTTCTGTGACTAGGTACTGACCTACATAATCGTTTGGTGTGCTTTCGTCATAAAGCCTTTTTGAAATCTGACACTGTAGCTGGATTTACAACAAGTTTATCTTTAAATTGGTGTAAAATATTTGTATGTTTGAGGAATTTTAATTATGGGATTTTTGTTGTTTTGAATTTGGCACCCTGCCATTTCACTGGCTGTTGGCGAGGTGGGACGCTACCATCCCACATATCCCAGAGAGGATTTATATCCCAAGCGTCTATGACAAATCAGGACAGTTCAATTCACTGAGCAGACATTACAAACACAGGCAGTAAAACAGGGATAACTAAGGTCATTACAGAAAACACCAGACTGATACCTATCAGGATTATTTGTGAGGATAACATCGAGGAGACTAGCCTTTTCTGGGTGTTTGGAGTCATACCTTGTGGAGATGGTAATAATATGAGAAAGATTTAGGGAGTCCCATTGCTTTAGGACATGGTCGGGAGGTTTAAGCATGTCCCAGTTTAGGTCACCGAGCAGGACAAATTCAGACTTAGTGTAAGGGACCAGGAGAGAGCTTAGGGCAGGTAGGGTACAGGCCGGTGCTGATGGAGGACGATAACACCCAACAACAGTCAACAAAGAGCTATTTGAAAGTTTATTGCTTAAAACCAGCAAATCTAATTGTTTGGCGACAGACTTGGTGGGGAAAACTGAGCACTGAAGGGGATGCCTGGTAAAGAAGATAGCCCTATTTGGTAAAAGACCAAGTCCATATTATGGCATGAACGGCTCAAATAAGCAAAGAAAAACGACAATACATCATTTTAAGACATGAAGGTCAGTCAATCTGGAAAATGTCAAGAACTTCGAATGTTTCTTCAAGCGCAGTCGCAAAAAACCATCAAGCACTATGATGAAACTGGCTCTCATGAGGACCGCCACAGGAAAGGAAGATGCAGAGTTACCTCTGCTGCAGAGGATAACTTTGTTAGAGTTACCAGCCTCAGAAATTTTAGCCGAAATAAATAAGTCACAGAGTTCAAATAACAGACACATCTCAACATCAACTGTTCAGAGGAGAATGGGTGAATCAGGCCTTCATGGTCGTATTGCTGCAAATAAACTACTACTAAAAGACAACAATAATAAGAAGAGACTTGCTTGGGCCAATAAACACGAGCAATGGACATTAGACCGGTGGAAATCTGTAGGTGTCCTGGTCTGGGGAGTCCAAATTTGAGATTTTTGGTTCCAACAGCCGTGTCTTCGTGAGACGCAGACTAGGTGAACGGATGATCTCTGCATGCGTGGTCCCCACCGTGAAGCATGGAGTAGGAGGTGTGATGGTGTGGGGTGCTTTGCTGGTGACACTGTCAGTGATTTATTTAGAATTCAAGGCACACTTAACCAGCAGATCTACCACAACATTCTTCAGCGATACACCATCCCATCTGGTTTGCGCTTCGTGGGACTATCATTTGTTTTTCAACAGGACAATGACACAACACACCTCCAGGCTGTGTAAGGGCTATTTGACTAAGACGGCAAGTGAGTGCTCAGCATATGTGGGAACTCCTTCAAGACTGTTAGAAAAGCATTCCAGGCAAAGCTGGTTGAGAGAATGCCAAGAGTGTGCAAAGCCGTCATCAAGGCAAAGGGTGGCTACTTTGAAGAATCTCAAATATATATTTTGATTTGGTTAACACTTGTCTTGTTACTACGTGATTCCATGTGTGTTATTTCATAGTTTTGATGTCTTCACTATTATTCTAGAATGTAGAAAATAGTAAAAACAAAGAAAACCCCTTGAATGAGTACAGTGGTTCCTCATTTAAAAGTTGGAGCTTACACCGCGGGACTTAGAGGTACCCAGCTTTATTGCTCCAGACCACCACAAGGGGGAGTTGGAGCACTCATTATGCATTTGGGTCCCAAGGTGTGTCCAAACTTTTGACTGTTACTGTATATGCCATTATATCAGTCATCAGTCAAAAATAGTGTGTCTTGTCCTGCTCCTGAAATCTGCTCTTGCATTCATCGCTGTCACCAGCAACAGAGCATTGGGGTAGGTGCATGTCTGACATTAATTTGTGCACAATTACAATGATAATTTAATATAGTGAATAAAAAATAAATACAGTACAGTTCAAAAGTTTAGGGTCACTTAGAATTGTTCTTGTTTTTGAAAGAAAAGCCATTTTTTTGTCCATTAAAATAACTACACAGAAATACAGTGTTGACATTGTTTGTGCTGTTCACAGTACAGCGCAAACTGACACCTCACAAGTTGCCTCTTCACTGTTGATATTGACACTGGTGTTTTGAGGGTACTATTTAATGAAGCTGCCAGATGAGGACTTGTGAGGCGACTGTTTCTCAAACTAGACACTCTAATGTACTTGCCTTCTTGCTCAGTTGTGCACCCTGGCCGCCAACTCCTCTTTATATTCTTGTTAGAGCCAGTTTGTGCTGTTCTATGAGGGGAGTAGTACACAGCGTTGTACAAGATATTTAGTTTCTTGGCAATTTCTCATATGGAAAAGTCTTCATTTCTCAGAACAGACTGACGAGATTTAGAAGAAAGGTCTTTGTTTCTGGCCATTTTGAGCCTGTAATCAAACCCTTAAATGCTGATGCTCCAGATACTCAACTAGTCTAAAAAAGGCCGGTTTTATTGTTTTTTTTTAATCAGGACAACAGTTTTCAGCTGTGCTAACATAATTGCAAAAAGGTTTTCTAATGATCAATTAGCCTTTTAAAATGATAAACTTGGATTAGCTAACACAACGTGCCATTGGAACATAGGAGTGATGGTTGCTGATAATGGGCCTCTATACGCCTATGTATATATTCCATAAAAAATCAGCCGTTTCCAGCTAAAATAATCCTTTACAACATTAACAATGTCTACACTGTATTTCTGATCAATTTGATGTTATTTTAATGAACAAAAAAATTGCTTTTCTATCAAAAACAAGGACATTTCTAAGTGACCCCAAACATTTAAACGGTAGTGTATATATATATATATATATATAAAACATAAAAATACTGTTTACACATACGCTATGGTGTAACGGAACATGGGTTTTGACACTCATATGTAGGAGACGGCATTAACGATATGTAATGAAGGAAAAACGGCACTTCTAATAGCCTATTCACAGCATAGCCTGCTGAATTTGCAAGATAACTTTTCTTTCATGTTAATTTCGGGAAAAAATTAAAATGTTGTACTGACTCAACCATGGATTGATAGTTCAGCATTGTCTCAAGGAATAGTTTGGCGTTTGACTAGCCATGTGCAACATGCACGCACAGTTGCAAGCCTGCTAGAGTTAGCGGCTAGCGGACAAACAATATCCACCGCGGTAGTACGGACAAAGCCTGGCCTGGAATGTGAAGTTGTCAAGAATGTGAACTGAAGCTGGCTAGCTCCACAAAAGCCTGAGTAGATCTAGCTTGCTTCGTAGTATACAACTCCGGTTATAGCTCCATTTCTGTTTGTGATGTTAAGATTACATACACTTATTTAGGAAAATCAAAGACAGAGGGGGGCATGACATAAATATGAGTAATAGAGTAGCAGAGTAATAACAACAAAATCATGAGCAGTACAAATGACTGCTTTAATGATTCAAGTGTTAATTTGCCCTGTCTCTCCGTAAGATCATCATCCATAAATAGCACCATGATCTGCCTCCCTCCCCAATCATCTAAAGCCTGTCACCATTAGAGATTAACCACACATATACCAACACACCGACAGTCAGAGCAGAAAGGTGCAGATTAGAGACTTCCCCTACAACAGATATCAGTAAGCCGATTAGTCATCCCTACACCAGGTATCAATCAGCGTACTGTAAGAGACTTCAGGAAGTATGCTACAGGTTTATATTCATTGACTGTAGCTGAGTTTGGTCATGTGTCAAGGTAGGCCACCGTCTCAACCCATGATTGTGATATTAATGTGAATTTCGTCTGGAGCAGTGTGAAACACTACACTAGTCATTGCGCAGGTGAGAGAGTGATTCATTCACTAGACTAGAAGAACCCCTATAGTTCCTATGAGAGTGTTTTAACACTCTTTTGAGATGGGTAGTGGGTAAAAACAGCTCACAAGAATCCTATAACATTTCAGGAGAGGCATAATCTATTTACACCTTTCTGTTCACAATACATCCTGCAAAAACAAATGTATGCAAATCCAAACAGAACTCCATCGCTTTTGGAAAATCCACATGGGGGCAGCAAAACATACTTTTCTCCCTGTTCCCTTTTAGTAGTGCAGGCTCCCACCAGCAGCACAATATACAGTAAAGATCATAAAATCCCGCCACATTCATTCATGCAATATTTCCGCAATAAAGGGTTAGGCTATGATCCATATCAGTTCCTAGCAATACTGCATTAAAAAGTGAGAGGAAATTTTATATTTTTGTAATCACAGGCTGATGTTTGAATTTAACACATCCTCTCCAAATACATTGATGTTCGTAAATCGACATATGTGAGATGAGGGTGTCGGTAATGGAGCGCGACCCAACTTGTTGTAGTGGATTATCCTCATGGAGTCCATGTGCTCCTTTTACCTAATCGGTGGGAACGGGGTGACAAGGACCGCCGGTGGAGGGCTGGGGGAAGAGCATGGGGGTGGTCATGCCGCTGAGCTGTGCACTGTAGATGCCTCCGCTAATAGGTTTCATGTGACTGCCCCTGCTCCAGCTCTAAGGGTAATGTGTCACACTTGAAGTCGCTCAGCCCGTTTGGTCTGTCTCTCTCCCAGTCCACTCCACTCCATCAAGCTGTCCCTCTGCATACTGGCCCTGCAGGGAAGGGAGGTTGAGGTGCCCAAGAGGTTTTAGGTACAGTGACTAGGGATAGAATGGTATGAGACATTAAGGTAATGGAATATGTTAACCAATGTAGCCAAAGAAAGGAGCACTATCATACTGTTTTACTTCAGCCTGTTCTCATGATATATTATTTTATTATTGTGTTTGATATTGTTGCACAAATATATATATAATTGTATCTTATTTTTTTTCTGAGCCAGGGCATTAGATTACCAGCCCAAAATGATTGTCATGCGTGATGCTTCCGACTTGTCAGATAGACATTGTTGACATTGTCAGACAAACATTATTGACAGCTTTAGCTGTAGAATATCCGTGATTCCGCTCCAGAGCAAGCAGAGGCGAAGAATGCTTTCCATCAGAGACCAACAGCGGTGGTACGCAGTGAAGAGCAGAAGAGGTCACCGATATGATCATCCCCAAGTGTCAATACTAAGAGAGATTTGTGAAAATTCCCTGCTGGGTGGGAAATCAATACATTTGACTTCATAAAACCATTGGAACCATCTCAGGTTCTTAATTAAGATTGAGCGGGTGAAAGTAATCAGTGTACAGGGACATCCACTATGATGTGATCTATACTACACTAGATTACATAGTGTACATATTATGAAGTAAGCAAAGGCAATTTATATTTTGATCTAACTTTCATGTAACAATTCCTTCGTCTATATGTCATACATGTTAAAAGACCGGTAGTGGGTGCAAAGAGAAGATGCAATTGTAAATTGGTCGATGCATGGGATACAAAGATTTTAACCCATTCAATATTGTGGCTCCACAGTAAGTTTGATTGACTTGTAACGGGGGAGATACAGTACCGTAACACCTCTGACACACATTTAGGAATGCTATGGTTCTATGTGGCGCTCTCATTTCATTGGCATGGTAGAGAGTGATGTCCCAATAACGGCCTCATTATTCCCAATTAAGTCCCTTAACATCCATCATAAAGTGCCATTGTAAAGCATGCGTAAGGGCCATTAAAGCGTCCCATTAATACTCCCCATGCAGGCTGATGGAGATGGAGTGGAGATTTGGTGCAATGGGCAAGGAGTCACAGAGGCCCACGTTACATCCACATTTGCACAAAGAAAATCCTTACAATGGCGATTAAAAGGGATCCGATTGATTTCATAACCGAGTCAGGAATATATATGTTTATAGATATGAGATATCTTGAATTATGTTACATCAGAGCCATACAGCTTATTTAGGGAGTTGGGCCAATGGGGTTTCTGTATCATGATGCATTTACATGACACCTCAACATTATATGGCAGCCATGTTAGCTCTCCATTTAACATTAATATGTAAACATTGCTATGTAACTGAATGTCTAGAATAAGAACAGTATTACACATTTAAAAAGTTTGTCTCTCTAAATATACGTCTCTGTATTACATGATCAGTTATTTGACACCTTTGTGTCGAAATAATGCACAATCATCCTTCATATGCACACACAGTGCCTGAAAGGTCCAGGCCCTGCATTTGACAGTGAGTTGATATGCCAATGAATTGTCTCAGTTGTCTCTCCAGTACCCATCACGCCCATCATCAAGATATCTGAACATATCTTCCTCATCTTCTGAACCAGCCTCAAAAATGACCTAGTAGGCTGAATGCTTTATCCTTGCTGGACATGTTTAGTAATCACTGTTACAGTGTGTGGTGCAGTCCAGAGGCACTGCTCACTTGGCCTTATCAGTGTGAGAAATGAGGATCACCCTGATTAAACAAGGAACCTGTGATCTCTTGGTAAGGTGCCCTCCATGCAAAGCACTGTGGGAACCAAAATCTGATTACTCTCCAAAGAAAAACCTGGTGTCAGAGTGGCCGATGACAGCCTGCACAGCAAGGTGCCCAAGGCAGCCGCTCTGAAGGTCAATCCCAACCGCCCTTCGCATCGTTACATTCATGTTTACCATTGCCTTTCCACACAAGCCCAATTACATCGGTGTGGTATGACAGTCACACCAGCGATATCTAACATGGCACATCACACAGATCTTTTGCAGAGGAATGATTGAACTCTTCTGACCTGACTTGAAAGAAAATGTTTATACAATATTTTTTATTTACTGCTCAACCTCATCACAGACTAGTTAATGAGAGCATGAAAAAAATACAGTTCATTTATTGTGCATTTTATATTGTGATAAATGTGGGATGATTATAAACCTGTCATCGTTATATTAAAAAAATGAATAGCCCCCTCTAATGTTCCATGATTTATTTAACAACCTCAGTTCTTCCTGATTTATGCCATACGATCATGGACTCTGATCATAGTGTTTGTAAAATATTGGTGGATAGAGGCTTCCACTCTTCCTCAGTATATCTGGTTTAGCCCTTTAGCATTGTGCTCCCACAGTGAACTGTGAGGGGTATGAGGTGGAATAGACATGGCTTCAGGGAACAATGTGTCTTCTGCTGCATGGTGTTTGCAAGGCTTGTGTGTTGGATGATTTACAATTTTTTTGCAATTTACTTACACTTCGGTGTAGTGAATTATATTTGAAGTTTCTCACTCTCTGTTGTCATATACTCTGGAGACTTCTGACATGTACGGCACAGATTTTGTTGCTGTCTTCTGCTGTAACCAGTTTAACTACAGATATTTCCTACCAGAATCAATAATCCTTGTTGAATTATCACCTCAAAGGAGGAGACACCTATACACAAAGGTGTTATCTAGAACCAAAAAGGGTTCTTTGGCTCTCCCCATAAGAGAAAATAGAGCCTATATAGCGAGCTCAAAAAGTATTGGGACAGTGACATGTTTTGTTGTTTTGGCTCTGTACTCCAGCACCTTGAAATGATACAAGGACCTTGAGGTTAAAGTGCTGTTAAAAATTACAGCACTTTTGGTACATAGTCCCCAATTTTAGGGGGTCAAACGTATTAGGACAGATTCTCTTATATGTGTATTAAAAGTAGCAACAAAATGTAGTATTTGGTCTCCTATTCGGAGCACTCAATGACTACACCCAGCTTGTGACTCAAAAAATGTGTTGGATGTATTTGCTGTTTGTTTTGCTTGAGTTTCAGATGATTTACCATTCTATTCTATTTGGCACAAAATAATGTATTGTGTTATTTTGGAGTCACTTTGTAAAATAAGAATATAATGTGTTTCTAAAGACCTCTACAGTAATGTGGATGCTAACCTTCCCTGTTATTTTAATGGAGAGTTTAGCGTATCTCGGGGGTATGATATTTGTGCATCTGAAACCTTCTCACTCATCGTTATTCCCGATTCATTCAGGAATATCCATAATCATGGTAGCATCCACATTCATTTAGAAGTGTTCAGAAACATATTCTGGACTTATTTACAATAACAGTGACCATAAAATGACACAATACATTATTTCCAATGAATTTCAATTGGGCACAAAATAATCTAAATACAACTAAAACAAACAGCAAATGCATCCAACAAATTTGTAGAGTCAAAAGCTTGATGTAATCATTGCGTGCTTGTAATATAGGACCAAATACTCAAGTTTTTATTACTTTAATACACATAAGGGAATTTGTCCAAATACTTTTGGTCCCTTAAAATGTGGGGCTATGTACAAAAGTGCTGTAATGAAATTAAAGCTGCATGTCTGCACTTTGACCTCATAGTCAATGTTTAATTTCCAATCCAAAACGCTGGACTACAGAGCCAAAACAACAACAAAGAATGTGTCACTGTCCCAATAATTTTGGAGCTCACTGTACAGTGCATTCAGAAAGTCTTCAGACCAATCAACTTTTTCCACATTTTGTTATGTTACAGCCTTGTTCTAAAATGGATTAAATTGTTATTTTTCTTCATCGATCTACACACAACACCCCATAATGACTTAATGGCATAATTGCAAAAACTGGTTTTCAAACATTATTGTGAAATTATTAAAAATAAAAAACTGAAACATCACATTTACATAAGTATTCAGACCCAATACTCAGTACTTTGTTGAAGCACCTTTGGCAGTAACTACAGCCTCGAGACTTCTTGGGTATGACGCTACATACTTGGCACACCTTTATTTGGGGAGTTACCTCCCATTTTTCTCCACAGAAAACTCTGTCAGGTTCTTCCATTTAAGAATGATGGAGGCCACTGTGTTCTTGAAGACTTTCAATGCTGCAGAAATGTTTTGGTACCCTTCTCCAGATCTGTGCCTCGACACAGTCCTGTCTTGGAGCGCTATGGACAATTCCTTCGACCTCATGGCTTGGTTTTTGCTCTGACATGACATGTCAACTGTAGTACCTTACATAGATAGGTGTGAGATGTTTGCAAATCATGTCCAATGAACTGAATTTACCACAGGTGGACTCCAATCAAGTTGCAGAAACATATCAAGGATAATCAATGGGAACAGGATGCACTTGAGCTCAATTTCAAGTCTCATAGCAAAGGGTCTGAATACTTTAAGGTATTTCTGTAAAAAAAAACATGTTTTCGCTTTGTTATTATGGGGTATTGTGTGTAGATTACTGTGGATTTGTTTTTCATGAATCAATTTTAGAATAAGACTGTAAAGTAACATGTGTAAAAAGGTAAAGGTGTCTGAATACATTCCGAATGCACCGTATTTAAAGAGTTAGGCCAACGCTTTTGAAAGTTCCAAGAGCGCCACTTTCTCCTCCACAGCCATTGCTAAGTGATCATTAATGCTTCTGTGTTGTGCTGATTATTCCTGATAGTTTTCAAAACCAGTGAAAGCAGATATCCAATTTATTGACACAACAACACAGTAAAGACCCGGATCTCAAACAATAAAAACGTCTGTTAAATTCACTGCTCTGTTTTGCTTGTTTACAGCAGGTAACTCCATAGGGAACTGTTGGAGGCGCTCTAGTACTGTTACATCACCAACATTTTAAGAATACAGTTCTATATGGGCGCTACGATGGCGGCCGTTCTAGAACTTGGCCTAACTCTCTATATATGGCTCTGGGGAGAACCCTTTAACGAAGCCCTTTGGTTTCCAGGTAGATCCTTTTTTGTTTCCATGTAGAACCATTTCCACAGAGGAGTGTACTGCTCACACTGAAGTGCCATAAGAAGAAATCTCCATATGTCCATGTGCTGCCTCTGTTAGTCTATACTGTAACTTAGTCCTTTCCACTTTGCCATCTACAGACAACTAAAGGGACTACCAGGAGAGCTCATGCTACAGTACCTCTGAGCTCAGTTGTACTAATACCTTGCAGTAGGATGAACAGATGGAGCTCTCGTGTGTCAATGTACTTTACACAGTACGTACTCCTCATTCAGTTACTCTCTCTCGCTCTTTGTCTCTAAGCAAATAAAGCAGAAATAACAAAACACTTACCCATTTTTTTCAGCCCACATTGACTCCCATTGTGATTGAGAACTTTGCCAATCACATTAACAACATTAGAGAACTGAGGAGTGTGAAATCCTCGTCTCTCCTGCCCCTCCCTTTGAGAGGATTTATAATTATAAAGTCAATCACTGAGGGGAAATAATGGTTCCAAACACAAAAGGGCTGGATTCAATACGTAGCGCAGAGGATCAGCATTGTAGGTTAATTGAAATTTAAAGGCAATATTTCCACATTCGCGGAGACTGCATTCACAGTAAACGCTGCATATGTCGGCTCAATCGAAAATTGACTGTAAATTTCATCCGCGCTACAATGCTGATCTTCGACACTACGGATTGAGTACAGGCCTAAACAGTTCCATTTTATTCCAGTTCAAATAGTATGAACATATACATATACATTCTACAAGCAAATGTTTGATATTTTACATCAATACCTTTCATGAGATGCATGTGTAGGCTATGTATGAATGCATTAAAATGGAAATTCACAGACACACTGCTGGCCTTCAATGGATTCATTAGAAGTGGAACAGCAGATGAATGAGAGTAGCACTAGCAGATGACCACCATCTGGAGACAATCTGACTGTGGTGGCAGCCGGGACATGCATGGAGTCGGTTCAGTGTGATAAACAGATTAATAACAGAAATACCATTGTGAAAATTCTAAATATACTCAGACAACTCATAGAAAATCCCTAACACATTGTAGATACTCATTTCTGCCAATCTCTACAATCCAGCTAAGTTCGCTAGTCACTGAATACATTCGGAATTGGCCAGAGTGGTAAAACCAGGTCACGCTCTACCTGTTCAAAAGGAAAAACAGAGGCTAGGTGGAGCAGAAATGAAGTGTTCCATCTGCCGCTCGGGCAGCTCATGAAAAGAACAGGGATTGTGGGAGCCAGAGAGAAGGGGAACATCATGAAAAGCTCAAACTGGATATGTCGTCCGGTTCCCTGGCACAGGGCAAGGCGGATAACGAGGCAGGTGGTGGCAGAAAGAAGGCATCATCGCACCGGTCTACTCACTCAGTGCTTTTTATTCCAACTTGTTCTGTGTCGGCTCTCAAAAATCTATGGGGCACCAGATCTGGGTATTTTGGTAAATAATTAGGCTCTCTGTAGTGTTGGGCCTTGTTCAGTCCATATAAATGAGTGTCCTGTAGCTACTTCCTCCCAAGGGACGTTGCTATGTGTGTGTGTTGCACAACCGAAGCATTATGGGAAAGGAAATGGCGGTAAGCGGAAGGCCATCTGCTGTGCCACTTGCCATGTCTGCTTGTGCCAGCACCTCCGCCTGCTTCCTATTTCTCGGGTGGGAAGTGGAGTGGCTCTTTATAGTGTGGTGTGAACACTACACACCCAAGCAAATACCTCTTAGATGTATCTCAACATTTATATTGCCAGATGTGCAGAGAACTGTGTAAGAATAACATTGTTGCACCTGTAAACAAACCTTATGACTGATAGGACTAGCACTTCACCCCGTGTTTTCACAGCTATGCTAATCACTGCATATACTTTATGTGTGGTGGGTGGGGGAGCACAGATGGATGGCTGCTAGGAGATAAGACAGCTGGGTTGAGAGACAGAGTAAAAAGGTGGTTTTAACAACAGTCTGTTTTATCTGTGTTTCAGCGCTGCAGAGTGAGCCTCCCTGTCCTTGACCAACGGATATGGCAGTGACACAGAAGATGAGGCAGATCCATGCCTGGTCTGGGGAAAGTAATTTATTTCCGTTGACCCGTTCGGTCAAGTGGAGTGAAGCTGAGCTTCCATACTGCCAACACCACTTCTGCAATTACTGAGTGTGATGGGTCTAAGATTTTGTTAAGATACAGCAGTCTGGACCCTTTCTCTCTTGTTGACACCATTAAGCCGTCACTGAGGTGGGAGAGTGTCAGACACTGAGTGGCTGTCGCTCACCCATGGCCACACAACAGCTGTTTAAGCTGATTCTCATCAGCACTGCTACCCAACCTAGTGGTTCCTTTGTATTGTATTACAATTTGAGCTTGGGGGAGTTGGCGTGCTTGATAGTTGGATGACATTCACTATTGTCTTACAAAATGACATTGGTTTCCCGCTTAAAGTTGGACCTGGTAGTCAAACTCAAAAAGACTAACTACTGTCTGTTCAGTTGTTCCCACCGAATAGCGCGCTGGTTTCCAAATGTCGAAAACAAAATATCATTTAACAAATTTTGTCAAGCTTTGAAAATACAGTCTTGTACTGTATATAACAGAAGAAAGCAATAAATACATTTTCAACCATTTCAGGTGCTGAGTATGGAATTTGAATAAGACATTTAGACACTCAAGAGGCAGTTCAACCGTGGTCTAATCCAACCTTTGTCAGCCCAGAGCCTTTAATCTCTTCACGGTTTCAGTTATCAAACAATAACAGAAACTCCACAGATCCATTTCTAACTGTAAAATATGAATATTATTTTATATCTACAGGTGGGTTGTGCCCATCCATGTATGTTAAATGTTATGGTTGCTTTCGTAACCACTTGAGTACTGTGAGAGCTGTGTAGAAGCAGACAGAATGTCAGCACATGCCATGTGAATATCATAACACAAGAATAGCCTAAAGCAGCGGATCAGTTAATTCCATGACGTCAGCACATTAGTCTCAAGTTATCCGAGACACCGTAAATAATACTTTTAAGTAGACATTGTGGTCCAAACAGGAAGCATTCAACTGAGAAATACTACAGCTCTCATTGTTGGATGCTGTCCATCTGGGCAAGAGAAGGTGTGTGGGATGGCTGACAATATACTTATTTATGTAGGTATTGACTTGTTGATTTGTTTTAGGGTTGCATCAAGCATGCATTGCTGTAGGAAGGGTTGCAAAGGGAGGGTATATTACTGGAAACTTTCAAAGTTGACCAGTAAAATACCAGAATTTCTGTGTATTTAACATTTTAAGCAATCTATCACAAGACATGTAGTGGACCTTTTGGGTACTTCCGATTATCACGGGCGTCTGTAATTAGCTCGGGCCTTATCACATGTCAAATATATGAAAATGTAATAAGATGAATAAAATATGACAGAACTGTTAAATATATAAATTATCTACTTTGTGTCTACCATTGGTGTTTATTATGCAGGTTTCTGCATGAAATATGCTTTAAACTTTTTGCAAACTTTTGTTTATTTGACTATGTTAATATGTATTTGTTGTTAATGTTTTGGCATCAAACTGTTGGCAGTTGTGACAAAAGGAAATTGTTTAAAGACTTTTTCATTAAATAGGCTATTTTCTCTCTAACCATACGGTCTATTTATTAGAAACTCATGGACAATATGGACACATATATAATAAATGGATACTACAGTATATGCATATATTTACAGTTATCCAAGTATATATTACCAAATGTATGGTAGATTTCTATGTATTTTCTGTTAATTACCAAAACTACTGAAGATTCGGGTAACTTTGGTAAATTGCCGGTAGCTTTACAAACCTAGCTGTAGAACATGCAAAATGTAAGCTCTTCCAAGGGTCAGCTGGCAAAAGATTAGCCCTAGGCCTATTTTTTTCAATCTAATGTTCCAAATAATAATTGATTAAAGGACTCATTGCTATTATGAAGGAACTGGACACACTTAACACAAAAGTATTACAAAAAATTTTAATAAAAAAATGAACAAAAAACAAGCAAAAAAAAACGATTTGACAGACCTAAATGAGACAAAGAAATAAGTGAGAGGATGAGCCTCCACCTCTATGATAATGAAGAAGGACTGAGCAAAATGATAGACGGCAGCACTTTCTAAAGGTAAGGCCATTATTATGCACACAGCATCTCATTTCAGATTGAACAAGTTGAGACCCACAGCATTTCAGGCTAGACTGCAAAGGAGAGGAGAGAGAAGTTAACAATCTCTCTTCTTTAGCTCTGTGGTGACATGGACTGGGACGCATCATCCATTTAACTAAACAAGTACTACATTTATTCTTATAAAGTTTGATCTTATAAAACCAAAATTAAGAATATACCAGGGAAAGTTTCTAAGTAAAACAAACTGTGCTTTGTATCCCTTTGAGTTGTTAAAATAAAATAGATAGTGTGAACCACATGCAACACAACAGCAGTACTAAGTTGGTTGCTTGTTTTCGGAAGGAATGAGCGAACATTAGCTGCTGGGTCCTGTTCTCTATGCCAATACTAAAGGACCGTTTGATAATATCAAGAAGCTGCTTTCTAAATCACCCAAAGGGATCACATTTGACTATAAGGTTATTCAGTCATAACGCATTGCAACAGTAGCTCTCATCAAGCCAAAAGGCAATTTTACCACTCATAGCCCCTATTGGCAAGGTTAAAGCTTTAATATTTACAGTTGGAAAGTTTTCTTGATCAGTGAGGGCAACAATTCTCCAGATATTGTAGGATTTCACTTCCCGTGGAGTAGATGTCCTTTACGCAGAGATGATTTGTTCATAGTAAGAGGTATCAAAATAATTCAAGTTGAATTCACCAAGGATTTCATTTATAATTGGCCAGATGGACTTGTTCATCTGTTTTATTGTTTTCCTCTTTCGCTAAAGGCAGATGTGCAGGGTTAATGTGTGGCCTTTTTGACTGTTGAGGCATTGCCATCCGTCCCTGGCAGTGCCACCTTATATTATGTAGCTGAAGGCATTTGACCAACAAAAAAAACAAACATAAGTTGCGCAGTGATGCAACACCAGCCATCCACTCCACAAATGATGTGATTGGACACATTTGGCTTTGGAGCTGAATAGAGAATACTTTGTGGAATGCTGATAACCTGCCCCCAAAATAATGTTTAGATGCGTTCATGCTATGAAGAGCTAATTTGTGGTGGCTTGGTTCTCTGTTGAGGCTAATAGATGTTAGAGTTCTGTTTGCTAGCATTGTACACTTACCCAATGGCAAGATTCTAGCAACAGTCTGGTCTGCTTTGGTCTTTCATGGGTTTTCACTCCTGAAAAGCATTTGCATAATGGAATTATGGGAGCCATGCTATGTCTTTAGTGGACCATTAGGCAGGACTTTACTGGATTGTAATTAGTGGCTTCTGCCCTTAACCTTCATTAACATGCAAATGAAAGTTCTAAACACTAAGAAATATTTGACGCAAAGGGAGAAAAATGCCAAAGTGATTAACAGGCAATCTACACTGAAAGCAACTATTTCTATGATAAATATCACAGTTAAGTACACTTCAAATTAGACATAGCAGAGAAAGTGCATGCTTTAAGTTACAGGTGAACTGAATGGTACAATCATTTAAAATGACTATTAGTTTGAAGTTTTATGCATTTTGATATTCACTTGTTCATACCTACAGCGGCTTGCGAAAGTATTCACCCACCTTGGCATTGTTCTTATTTTGTTGCCTTACAACCTGGAATTAACATAGATTCTTGGGGGGTTGTATCATTGGATTTACACAGCATGCCTACCACTTTGAAGCTGCAAAATATGTTTTATTGTGAAACAAACAAGAAATAACAAAAAAATGAAAACTTGAGCATGCAAAACTATTCACCCCCCTCCCCCCAAGTCAATACTTTGTAGAGCAACCTTGTGCAGCAATTACAGCTGCAAGTCTCTTGGGGTACGTCTCTATAATCTTGGCAAATCTAGCCACTGGGATTTTTGCCCAATTTCAGGGCAAATCTGCTCCAGCTCCTTCAAGTTGGATGGGTTCCTCTGGTGTACAGCAATCTGGAAGTCATACCACAGATTCTCAATTGGATAGAGGTATGGGATTTGACTGGGCCTTTCCAAGACATTTAAATGTTTCCCTTTAAACCACTCGAGTGTTGCTTTAGCCATATGCTTAGGGTCATTGTCCTGCTGGAAGGTGAATCTCCGTCCCAGTCTCAAATCTCTGGAAGACTGAAACAGGTTTCCCTCAAGAATTTCCCTGTATTTAGCGCCATCCATCATTCCTTCAATTCTGACCAGTTTCCCAGTCCCTGCCGATGACAAACATCCATGATGCTGCTACCAACATGCTTCACTATGGGGATTGTGTTCTCGGGGTGATGAGAGGTGTTGGGTTTGCGCCAGACATAGTGTTTTCTTTGATGTCCAAAAAAGCTCAATTTTAGTCTCATCTGACAAGAGTATCTTCTTCCATATGTTTGGGGAGTCTCCCACATGCCTTCTGGCGAACACCATATGTGTTTGCTTAATTTTTTCTTTAAGGAATGGCTTTTTTTCTGGCCACTCTTCTTTAAAGCCCAGCTCTGTGGAGTGTATGGCTTAAAGTGTTCTCATGGACAGACACTCCAATCTCCACTGTGCAGCTTTGAAGCTCCTTCAGGGTTATCCTTGGTCTCTTTGTTGCCCCTCCGATTAATGCTCCCCTTGCCTGGTCTGTGAGTGTTTGGTCGGTGGCCCTCTCTTGTCAGGTTTGTTGTGATGCCATATTCTTTCCATTTTTTAAATAATGGATTTAATGGTGCTCTGTGGGATGTTCAAAGTTTCTTATATATTTTTTTATAACTTAACCCTGATCTGTACTTCTCCACAACTTTGTCCCTGACCTGTTTGGAGAGCTCCTTGGTCTTCATGGTGCCGCTTGCTTGGTTGTGGCCCTTGCTTAGTGGTGTTACAGACTCTGGGGCCTTTCAAGTGTATATATACTGAGATCATGTGACACTTAAGTAAATTCCACCTGTGTGCAATCTAAGTAATTATGTGACTCCTGAAAGTAATTGGTTGCACCAGATCTTATTTAGGGGCTTTATAGCAAAGGGGGTGAATACATACTGTATGCATGTACCACTTTTCAGTTTTTTATTTTAGGTAATTTTTTGACAACAAGTAATTTTTTAAGTTTCACTTCACCAATTTGGACTAGTTTGTGTATGTCCATTGTATGTCCACCCATTAATGCAACAAAATAGGAAAAACCCCAAGGGGATGAATACTTTTGCAAAGCCTTGTATACAGTCATGACAATATCTAGAATAAGACGTGACTTCAATATCAACCACTCAACATGGTTATAATATAATCTTCTTGCAGAACAGTAAAACTACAAAAAAGGCAGCTTCCACATGAAGGTCTACAGAAACTCAACAAAAACATAAACGTCATCTCACTGTCAACTGCGTTTATTTTCAGAAAACTTAACATGTGTAAATATTTATATGAAAATAACAATATTCAACAACTGAGACATAAACTGAACAAGTTCCACAGACATGTGGAAAAAGTAACAGTCAATGCAGCTGCTGGCCACACCAGATACTAACTGCTGCAGTGCAGCTCCTCCTCATGGACTGCACAGATTTAGTTCTTGCTGTGAGATGTTACCGCACTCTTCCACCGAGGCACCTGCAAGTTCCCAGACATTTCTGGGTGGAATGGCCCTAGCCCTCACCCTCCAATCCAATGGATTGCTCAATGGGATTGAGATCCGGGCTCTACGCTGACCATGGCAGAACACTGATGTTCCTGTCTTGCAGGAAATCATGCACAGAACGAGCAGTATGGCAGATGGCATTGTCATGCTGGAGGGTCATGCCAGGATGAGCCTGAGGGAAGGGTACCATATGAGGGAGGAGGATGTCTTCCCTCTAACGCACAGCGTTGAGATTGCCTGCAATGACAACAAGCTCAGTCCGATGATGCTGTGACACACCGCCCCATACCATGACGGACCCTCCACCTTCAAATCGATCCCACTCCAGAGAACAGGTCTCGGTGTAATCCTCATTCCTTCGACGATAAACGTAAATCCGACCATTACCCCCTGTGAGACAAAACCGCGACTCATCAGTGGAGTGCACTTTTTGCCAGTCCTATCTGGTCCAGAGACGGTGGGTTTGTGCCCATAGGCAACATTGTGGCCGGTGATGTCTGGTGAGGACTTGCCTTACAACAGGCCTACAAGCCCTCTGTCCAGCCTCTCTCAGCCTATTGCGGACAGTCTGAGCACTGATGGAGGGATTGTGCGTTCCTGGCTTAAGTCGGGAAGTTGTTGTTGCCATCCTGTACCTGTCCCGCAGGTGTGATGTTCGGATGTACCAATCCTGTGCAGGTGTTGTTACATGTGTTCTGCCACTGCGAGGATGATCAGCTGTCCGTCCTGTCTTTCTGTAGTGCTGTCTTAGGCATCTCACAATACGTACATTGAAATTTATCTGTGGTCCTCATGCCTCCTTGCAGCATGCCTACGGCACATTCACACAGATGAGCAGGGACCCTGGGCATCTTTCTTTTGATGTTTTTCAGAGTCAGTAGACTCTTAGTGTCCTAAGTTTTCAAAACTGTGACCTTAATTGCCTGCCTTCTGTAAGCTGTTAATGTCTTAACGACCGTTCCACAGGTGCATGTTCATTTATTGTTTATGGTTCATTGAAGCTTTGACACAGTGTTTAAACCCTTTACAATGAAGATCTGTGGAGTTATTTGGATTTTTACGAATCATCTTTGAAAGACAGGGTCCTGAAAAGGGGACGTTTATTTTTTTGCTGAGTTTACATTACACTTGACTAATGCATTTTGTTTATTAGAAAATGTAACATTGCCCTCTCTCTCTCTCTCTCTCTCTCTCTCTCTCTCTCTCTCTCTCTCTCTCTCTCTCTCTCTCACACACACTCACACTCACACTCACACACACACACACACACACACACACACACACACACACACACACACACACACACACACACACACACACACACACAGCTTTCTTTTTTCTAAGGATATCTTAATAACATACTGTTCTTGGACGATGAACTTCTTAAATAGCTGTACCATTTGCAATTGTAATGCGCTCATTTAAATTAAATGCTGCTTGCCATGAATACAATTGAACTTTCATGACAAGACCCTGCCAAAATTACCCATGGACATGGACACATTAATCAAATGAGAGAATGGCCATTAAGCCGGCTAGTGAAAACATCCTTTGGAGGGGTGAAGAGCACGGGTCATTCTCCTTTTGTTAACCCTGTCTAATTAGAGTCTAAAGTCATCGCAGGAGGACAGGACTATTAAAGGACTGCTTTTATACAATGACAAATTAAAACATACCTGTAATTGATTAAAGAATTGAAGTGCATATAAATTGTGACAGTGGAAGCGTTTGCCTACTAATGTCCATTTATCATTATGTATAGGCAGCACATGGGATAATGGTACATATTGTAGCCTATGCATGCATTACATTAAGATGTGTATACTTGTGTACATATGACGACCTAATTAGCCTAGTAATAGTATTATACTGTTATTAACATCTATTATGTACTTATCCTTCGTGTAACTCTTCAGGCATGGTTCTTTTTCTTTCATTGATGTAAAGATCAAGAAAAAGTAAATTAAAGGCCACTAGCTGTATGCTAAAATCCTATTGCATCATTGCTCAAGACAGACAGCTTGCTCAATAATTCATACAATTAGTTTTTCTCCTTAAGCAAGCTCTCGTTTCAGTAACCCGGTTCAACCTTAGCACCCGCCTCTATCTTATTAATCAGCCCCCATCGATTTAGTGTCAAAAGTAATTAAAGCCATGACGTGTGTAGTTGATTTTAGACATCTGTATGTGTCAAGAATGCAGAAACACACCCCGCCTGCCAGTCACTTGGCGTCAGTTATCTATGTTTCTTGGTGAATACAGAAGAGGGTAAACAACGGGCACAAAATGTGTGTTTTTTCATCGATTGAGGGGCACTTACAGATATGTTATCCGTTCTAGCTTGTTGTGTTTATATTGTGTCGTCGGTGTAGCCCAAACGAAGCTTTGCATTACAGTAGGTTGCATGTTTATTAAATGAGTACTAGCAATACTTCCAATACAATGGCAACTCTATTAATATACATTTACAGGTTACAGATTTTGCTCATGGTTAGAACTTTGAATCACTGTGGCCAAGTGTGGTGAAGCTCAAAAGGATCATTCGGTAGGCCTCTACCAGTACACTATAATCCAAGTGATCTAAGATCCGTGGCATCATCTTGGGATTTCTCCCACCTTGGGTTCTTTCACAGTGAGGTGAGGCAATAGGATTTCAACTCTCTTGAAACACTCTAAAATGAAAAAGTATACTCTCTATGACCTTGTTAATTAAATCACTGGTTGCTGTATTGGCCATTTAGCACCCAGCTACTCCACTGTGGTTGCCTAATGTCTTTTTAAAAAGTCCAATATAAATAACGTTCACCATGGTAAGCATTTAACCTAGTTCATTAAATGATACAAAGAGTCATAAATACACCCCTGACCTGCAAATGAATGTGTAGTGTTTAAGGAACAGTGGTGGGTAAACAATTAGCACTGCCGCCCCTCAATGATGAAGCTCCCATTCCCCTTTATTAAGATGTGGCGTCTTTTTACAGATTATCCCTGCTGTTTTATGAATTCACAATTACACCTCATTAATGTGTAATTTACATAATTACAAGGAATGGGACAGTGTGCACAGTAGGACGATACACTGTCTGGAACAAGAGAAAAACATTCCATAGGCTGGTGTAAAGTACATATTTTGAGGAGTTCGGAGCTTTTGTATTGAAATATAATACAGCACACAATGTATAGGCTGTGAAAAGAAAGAGACACCAGTTCTTAACACTTGAAAAATGGAAGGCAAAGGATTATATATATATGTATACATACATACATACATACATACATACATACATACATACATACATACATACATACATACATACATACATACATACATACATACATACATACATACATACATGCATACATGCATACATGCATACATGCATACATGCATACATGCATACATGCATACATACATACATACATACATACATGCATACATACATACATGCATACATGCATACATGCATACATGCATACATGCATACATACATACATACATGCCTGCAGAATGCTATTTTGCACTGTACAAAAACACAGCTCGTTGATAGATCAATTCTTCGTTGGTGGCAAAACGGTATCAGCATGTTCTACATATCAAAGATTCAATGTGGAGTTTATGTGCTTTACTTTTGTATGAGATCGTGCTGTAAGGACAGATTGATTTCAACTCTAAAATATGATGTTTTTCTACCATCTCACACAGTATATACAAATAAAAAAAAGTATTGAATTGGCACATTTTAAATAATGTGTTTTTTTTGTGGCCAACAAAATAAGGAAAACTGAAGTGTATAGTTTGTATGTATGTATGTATGGCCTGTATGTACGGCATGCACACAAAAAATCGTGTTTGGCCTCAGCAGGTAGGCCACTTTAATCCACCTTCTCTAGGTTATTTGTAAGATGAATGAAACCACAGAAACAGATGACAGGTCTTTAGCTCAACTCTAAAATGCAATTAACAAGCAAATGAGGCCAGTCAAACCACTCTGACCAATCGGCGTAGGCAACGGCCACAGGGGAGAAGTAAAATGGTAATTCATACACAATCTGCAAACTGCTCAGTCAACTTTATTGAGCAGACAAATGGCATGTGACGTTGTAACTGCCAGTGATTTGTGTATGCAAAGGTTTAATATCAAATCTCTATATATACATTTTATTTCTGAGTTTTTTGGATAAGCAATGTGGACAGCTCTTCCATTCATAATATGTTGATTTTTATTTGTTCCAGTGGGTTAAATAACAATGACTCGCCAAGGCCAGTGTGTGTGTGTGACATTTATTAGAATCTAGGGAAAGAAATGCAGCCTATCGAGTTTGGAGGACCAGTGTGAAGATCAGAGAAGTACAGCTCCAGGTGATATGATGGATTTCAGATGATAACTGAGTTAGCTGAATAAAAAGAGTCTGTCACTCAACCTGGTCTGATTTACTAAGACAGAACATTGGGGTTTACAGTTTTTTATATTACTAGTTTCAAGGGAGCAATTTAAGGCTTGTTTTGGAAACACTGCTGGCGCCCTACTTACCCAGCAGTCCCAGGTAGGATACCATGCCAAGGAGTTTTGTTAATTGTCTTACAGTAATGCATCTTCATTACTCCAAATGCATCACTCTGTGCTTTATCCAAATGTTCAAACCCAATCTACTGTCATTGAATACAGGATTACAATACTCTGTAGAACAGAACAACTGGATAATAGCACCTAAGTTAGCTGAAGGTATGAAAAAGCCAATTGGCTCTGGGACAACAAGCCTAAGCTAGAGCTAAATGCTCAAATGAGACATTTCATTCTGATGTTAGTGTCCTTCTACTCAGTAGAAAAACAGCAGGAGGAATCCTGCTACTGCTTAATCTCTTTTCTTAGTCTAGATACTAGTGTGCATAGGGGTTGTGAGATTTATGGCAGGAGCTGAGCATAGCTGGCGGTGAAAGTCACTGGGGGTTTTCACATCCCTCCATTTGTTTTTCACATTACTGAGGTTTCACTTAATGTGCTCCAAACATCCCCTTAAGGAGGCTAGGTAGGCCTGTTCTCAAGTTCAGGCTTCATTTAGCTTTACTCTTCTCCTCCTGAGATACACCCAGACGTACAGGACCTCTCCAGAGGAGCTATTAATACAAGGAGGGATGGAGGGGTTCAACCCCAAATTCACCCGGCAAGAGAATACTGCATGTTTGTTTGGAAAGGAGATGGAAAACACATGAAAACAACACTAACCTCTTAAAATGGCAATCAAAAGACAGTGAAGTGATAAACTTGCAGCTCAAAGAGCTGTGCAAAAAAACTACAAATAATTATACATTAAAAAGAGAGATGGCAATCAATTAAAAAAGTAAATGAACAATATGTGTGCAAACTAGTTTACTCAGGGTGTTCACATGCCTAACAAAATTTGTCTGCCAATCAAAGTTCCTCCAAACACTAGAGAGAGAGAGTGAGAGAGAGGGAGAGAGAGAGAGAGAGAGAGAGAGAGAGAGAGAGAGAGAGAGAGAGAGAGAGAGATAGAGAGAGAGAGAGAGAGAGAGACTGGTAAAGTCTACAGTACTTGTTTTCCCTCTGCCAGTCTCCAACGTGTTGGCCTCACTGTACCTTCACATAAGGACAATGGAAAATAGGTGATTTATCTTTATTGAAGCAATTATGGAGCAAATGTTATTTACACCATCTAATTTTGCCTGGGTATCTTTCTGCTAACAAAAATTAAAGCTCCAGGGGAGGTAAAATGGACACCAATTAATTTTTGCTGACATATTCAGTAAAACAGCAAACTGCGACAAAGGAGTTTCCCCTAGAGTACGTGACTTCAGCAGGAAGTGAGGAGAACTCTCCCTGTACCTGAAATGCTATATTATTTCCATACAACTAAAAAAGTATTTGCACTTAATATAAATAAATTGCAGCAACAATTACCTTACACCTTGAATAGTGGACATGATATGGCTACACATTCTCATTCTATACACATACAGCCTGCTTACATAATTTGCATGGGTAGATAGAGGGGTGTGCGATCCACACATAGAAGACCACATAGTGCTTATTAAAAAGCTGTCGCGATACAGAGTCGAGCCAACAGGATGCACCAGGTTTGACGAGGATTTATTACCAGCTGCCATTTCCACTAAATGGCATTTTAAGAATCGGAAACTTTCTCCTTAAATCAATCACACAGCTCACATCCTGTTCTCCACTCAGCCCAGCACAGTTACAGCAATGACAGGAGTCTCCATTGGCCTAACCTGAACTCAAAGCTCAACTGCAGAACCACTGGGGTTCACAGGTGGTACACTTCAACATTAATTTAGAAGAACACTGAAGGAGTCCAAAGAGTCCACGCAAAAACATTGGCCTCGCTGTAACTACGTAGCATGCCAGATGCAGGCTACACCATGGGTTGAAGTACTATCCTAATGGCTTGTCTCCAAGTTTTTGTATCAACAGAGTGAGCAGATGAACATAATGGTTAGCTGCATAATCAGTTAAACACATTCTTCATGAATAGACAGCTTCATATTACACTCTTATTACTTCTACCATAGCTCAGTTCCCATACGTTCAATGCAATGAAATTGCTCTGGTTATGTCAGCCATAAAAAGTACAGTGATTGAATTCAATCTCCTGAACAAACTCTCTGCACTCTTAATTTGGAGCAGAAATGAATGGACTACCAAAGGGAAAGGCAATATTGTACGCTCTTTCCTCGGTGGACAAGGTCAATTAAAGGAGGACATGGATTGGCAATCAAAACTGACACCAAAGATTGACTATGGTGATTACAGGCATGTAGATGGGGAGCTTTAAAGGTTATTAATAATGATTTATGGAATTAATTAAAAAGTAAGATAGGACTCTGTACATTAAATACATTTAATAAGTTCAGGAAAGGAACCGTTAGCACTTGTGGAAAACCTTACAATTTTTTTATTTATTTTTTACGGATGCACCATGTAGATTATTGAAAGTAAATGTGAAAAAGATCAATTGAATTGATAAATGTTTATAATAATTTCACCATATGCCACTTTACATTTTATGGAGGAATTTGAAAATGGAAAAGTTGTATTATGTATGATTAGCATAAACAGTCACAGCTAAACATGTATGTACACACTCTTGATGAGCTGTAGAGCAATGGTTCTGATCAATGAGGTAGTACGGAGCTCTTATTGGAGTACTTGGCAGGAACTTCCAATGTATGCTACAGTTATCTTTTCAATTGACTTTTTCCTGACGGAAGGTTGAACATTTTAATAAACTCACATTCATCAATTAGTTTATGTCGTAAGGGAAATCGCAGAATCTATAAAACTACAGCAATTTATTTTGAGGGCAGTAATAACGTCTAACTGTAAGACTGCTGGTTTGCGATTGGTAATCACTCCACATATTCCAACCTGACATGTTCTCCTGATATATTGGTGTATGTCCTCTAATTAATCCTTTCTTTAACGAGGCAGGCAAGCAAAACCACTTTGCCCCCTCCCATGCCACTGTCATTTATTTCTTAATTGAATGAGGAAAGCGTACCGGTATTCTGTGACTACAATATGCTGTGGTGGGGCATTGAGGGTAGGGAGGATGTGTCTCTTATTTAACAAGGCTTTTAAGTAAACAGCGTGAAAATGCATTGCACGCGGTGCAATCACTATAGAGTATTCTAAACTCGGCTTGGAGTGTACCATCCCAATTACACACCATGTAGAGCACATCTGTTCTTGCCCTCTGCAGGTGAAGGTCAATAACTACAAAAGGAGAGGGAGAGCGAGAGAAAGAAACAAATAGAGTTAATCAGAGAGAGAGAGAGAGAGAGAGAGAGAGAGAGAGAGAGAACGACAGAGAGAGATAGGCAAAGTGGTAAAGCCATCAATGTACTCTAATAGAACACATCCAACATGGAGCGGGAGACTAATTATCTGCCTCTGCTATGAAACAGCGTCAGAGAGTCTGCAGGCTACAGAGGGACTGAATGACACGCACCCCCATTCAAAAGGTGGGAACAGCTTCTCATGCATGCTATATTACCCTAAAGACGGCCGTCGGAGGCAGATAAGTCACTTGCTCCTTCTAGCCTCACTCCTCTATGGACAGAGATCCTATAATGATACATTTCACTTTAGGCGATTTTCGGGTGATGGGCAGAAACGCAGAAACAAAAATGTGCACGTTGTGGGACATCATTTCTGACCCCCATCAAACAGTCCTCTCCTCGTGTCTTGTGTTAAGACGACATAATGTCTCCCCTCATTTCTCTGGGTCCATCTCTAATGGGATTTGGGTTTTATATTAAGCTTCTCTCTTGTTCTGACATTCCAGTAAATGATTAGAATTTTAAACGTGACAAAAATCCACTGAGCAGGCTTCACATGGGATAATTAGTGCTTGTATCTGTTAACTCAGCCCTACCAGGTAAGCGTGCCCTCTAAAGTGACAGAGAAGGTGATGTACTGAGAATGTAGGGCACCATGTACATGCTACTCACACTTGGTGGCTTTCTAAAACCATCAACTTTCGTTTAACTGATTCTATAGTCAGATGCATCAGTGTTCAATGCATATCGGCTGAGCATCAAGGGTTTCAGTGATCTGTTTTAGCCTCAGAGCTGAGGGATTTCACACAATGGACAGTAATACATATACTTTTGGCAGGGTAAAGCAATATGCCTTTTCGGTGTGTTTATTCAAGAAAAATGAAGAAATAGATACATGACTGCTGCCTCAAGTATAATAGCAAATTTCCAATGAAATGTAACCTTGACCGAACATATGATAAACTTAATCCAGAGATTATCCCAGACCATAAAATGAATAAGTGGAAAAAACATGTATAATTTTAAATATAAAATCTGTGATTTAGTTCAGGCGAAGACAAAGTGTCTTAGTGGCATCTACTTATCAGACTGGAGTGTTTGTCATGCATTTAATCTTGATCCAGCTAAAATGTTCATTGTCACAGCTGATTAGGAGAGTAATACATACCCCCATTAATAACTGCTTTGACAGCATTGGAGTGATTTATTTTATAACGACTGTGGACAGGTCCTGAGGTTTGACGAGACATGCAAAACTAAGGACCAGTGCGCCAGTGACTACCTTAGAATGCTCCATGTAACCGACTGCCTTTACACCACAATAGCTTTGACTTTCATTCCAACACGAAATTGTATATAAGAGAGAACCCCTTTTGAGCTTGGTTAGGCATTACAATAATAGAAAGGGGCTTTCAACACATGAGAGCATGAGTCACAGCACTTTCATTCACACACTCCGTCCCTTTCATCTGTGACAGATAGACCTAGATAACTATACCTTTCTTGAATAACAACTTGATTCAATGGTTGGGCAAATAAAATATCATCCTTAACAGCAGTAGACAGACATCAATCTTACCCAGCACAAACACATCCCTATACTCAATGTAATCTGTGTGTGTGTAACAGTGTTGCTTCTATCCCTCCCCTTGCCCCAACCTGGGCTCGAACCAATCACCCTCTGAACAAATCGACAACAGTCAGCCATCAAGTACTCTCACCTATCACTCCACAAATGCAGCGGTTCTATTAGAGCAAGGAAAACAACGACTTCAAGGTTTTAGAGCAAGTGACGTCACCGACTGAACACTGCTAGCTCACTGTGTACTTGCTAGCCATTTTCACATCAGTTACATGTGTGTGCGCGTGTGTGTGTACATGGGTAACTATGTGATGGAGTCAACAACATGGCTGGCACTAACACACTCTGCCTGCTGTCTGCCTGGTGAGGTGACAGGATGATGTGGAGATATGATGTGACACCAGGGGCAGAGCTCGATGGTCAGACAAATGAAGCCTGTCAGCTTTTCCCCCACAAAGATCAACCACTCCTGCCCAGTTCTTTGGGCAGAGAGGTGGGTGCGGGTCTATTGTGTTTTTGATCTTACCTTTCATGACAACTCCCAGCCCTGAGACCATCCATCTTTTCAACCTCACTGGGGAATCTTCTTTGATTGTGGGGAGCATCCCAAGTCAGGGCACAGGGGGTGTTACTTGGGAGGAATGGGAATGAATATATAATAACTTGGCCTGTTGTTGCTGGGTGTGCCATAGTATACAGTATATAGCATTCTACATGGTAAGGCATTGACAAACATCCCACTGGGTAAAAATGGGTTAAATCGACATTGTTTCCACATAATTTCAACAACAAAAATTATATGTGAAGACATTGAATCAACATCAACAACAAGGAATTATGTATTTTTCAGCCAACTTTTAACATAAATCCAATGACATGAAAAGTTTTGTTGATTTCACTTTAGTTGAAAACTCAACCAAATGTAAATCAAAACTAGATGTTGAAATGATGTCTGTGCCCAGTGGGAAGGGGGTTGACTGATTCCATTTAGATAAGCTCTCAGTCCAATAGCAATTTATCTGGATATCAAACTAAAATTAACGGTTATTCAACATAAAGTGCTTGTAAACTGTGGTATCCCTCCATTTTCATACATATTAAAAACCCTAGAGTCTATTGACGCACTGGTGCATCAATCTAAGTCACATCATTTAAAACAATCAAAATTAGTCAGTCTAAGCTGTTTTAGCTTGGGCTGAGGTGGAAGGTGGCCGAGATACAGCAGTGTTTGTCAGACCATGAGATATCCCGAAAATAAGTCTTCGCACAAAAACATCTGTAGCATCCTAACGGTTTGGCCTACAATCTATTGCGGAAAGGGGAGATTCTCACGAAGCGATGGTGTTTTCCTTTTTGCTCTACGACCCCCACAAGTGTCACAGGACTCGTCTGAAGGTAACGAGTACTGGTTATAAAAAATGTAATGGAAGTATGGATGTACTTTTGTGCACACCAAAAAAAGGGTAAATAGTTTATTTTTATCTCATAATATTTCCTGGGCTGTCTTGTATCTGCAAGATAAAGGACAGACACTTCAAAACCTTGTTCTTTATGATTTAAATTTTGACTGTATTTTTTGCCATTTAAGAATGTGTTGTTCAATGTGTTTCTATGGGCTGTAGTAGTAAAGGCCAAATTCTATATTTGATATAATATACGTACAGTGGGGCAAAAACATACAGTATTTAGCCAGCCACCAATTGTGCACGTTCTCCTCTATGTAAAAAGATGAGGCCTGTAATTTTCATCATAGGTACACTTCAACTACGACAGACAAAATGAGGAAAAAAAATCCAGACAATCACATTGTGGGATTTTTAATGAATTTATTTGCAAATTATGGTGGAAAATAAGTACTTGGTCAATAACAAAAGTTTATCTCAATACTTTGTTATATAACCTTTGTTGGCAATGACAGAGGTCAAACGTTTTCTGTAAGTCTTCACAAGGTTTTCACACACTGTTGCTGGTATTTTGGCCCATTCCTCCATGCAGATCTCCTCTAGAGCAGTGATGTTTTGGGGCTGTTGCTGGGCAACACGGACTTTCAACTCCCTCCAAAGATTTTCTATGGGGTTGAGATCTGGAGACTGGCTAGGCCACTCCAGGACCTTGAAATGCTTCTTATGAAGCCACTCCTTTGTTTTACCTGGGCGGTGTGTTTGGGATCATTGTCATGTTCACAGTAGGTATGGTGTTCTTTGAATGCAACTCAGCATTCTTTGTCCTCCAAACACGACAAGTTGAGTTTTTACCAAAAAGTTATATTTTGGTTTCATCTGACCATATGACATTCTCCCAATCTTCTTCTGGATCATCCAAATGCTCTCTAGCAAACTTCAGATGGGCCTGGACATGTACTGGCTTAAGTAGGGGGACACGTCTGGCACTGCAGGATTTGAGCCCCTGGCGGCATAGGGTGTTACTGATGGTAGGCTTTGTTACTTTGGTCCCAGCCCTCTGCAGGTCATTCACCAGGTCCCCCCGTGTGGTTCTGGGATTTTTGCTCACCGTTCTTGTGATCATTTTGACCCCACGAGGTGAGATCACGCGTGGAGCCCCAGATCGAGGGAGATTATCAGTGGTCTTGTATGTCTTCCATTTCCTAATAATTGCTCCCACAGTTGATTTCTTCAAACCAAGCTGCTTACCTATTGCAGATTCAGTCTTCCCAGCCGGGTGCAGGTCTACAATTTTGTTTCTGGTGTCCTTTGACAGCTCCTTGGTCTTGGCCGTAGTGGAGTTTGGAGTGTGACAGTTTGAGGTTGTGGACAGGTGACTTTTATACTGATAACAAGGTCAAACAGGTGCCATTAATGCAGGTAACGAGTGGAGGACAGAGGAGCCTCTTAAAGAAGAAGTTACAGGTCTGTGAGAGCCAGAAATCTTGCTTGTTTGTAGGTGACCATCCACCATACTTTGCAAATAAATTCATTAAAAATCCTACAATGTGATTTTCTGGATCTTTTTCTCTCATTTTGTCTGTCATAGTTGAAGTGTACCTATGATGAAAATTACAGACCTCTCATCTTTTTCAGTGGGAGAACTTGCACAATTGGTGGCTGACTAAATACTTTTTTGCACCACTGTATATACATATATACATCACACACACACACACACACACACACACACACACACACACACACACACACACACACACACACACACACACACACACACACACACACACACACACACACACACACACACACACACACATACACACATACACACATACATACATACATACATACATACATACATACATACATACATACATACATACATACATACATATATACATATAAAAAGGTTAAAAATCAAATAGCTAAATGATCCATAGTATAAATAATCACCCATGGCTTAGATTTACAGGGGTTAAAGAACTTTCAAATAAAATACAATGTTATTCATCACATGCTTTGTCAACAACAGGTGTAGACTAATAATGAAATGCTTACTTACGGACCCGACCCAACAATGCAGAGAGAAAGAAAATAGAGAAATAATAGAAATTAATAACATGTAATAATAAAAGTGAATAAATAAACAATGAGTAACTATAACTTGGCTATACATGGGGTACCAGTACCGAGTCGATGTGCAGGGGTACGAGTTAATTGAGGTAGATACAGTTGAAGTCGAAGGTTTACATACACCATAGCCAAATACATTTTCAGTTTTTCACAATTCCTGACATTTAATCAGAGTAAATCTTGTCTTAGGTCAGGTACGATCACCACTTTAGTTTAAGAATGTGAAATTTCAGAATAATAGCAGCGAGAATGATTTATTTCAAAAAATCAAATCAAATCAAATTTTTATTTGTCACATACACATGGTTAGCAGATGTTAATGCGAGTGTAGCGAAATGCTTGTGCTTCCAGTTCCGACAATGCAGTAATAACCAACAAGTAATCTAGCTAACAATTCCAAAGCTAATTTCTTATACACAGTGTAAGGGGATAAAGAATATGTACATAAAGATATGAATGAGTGATGGTGCAGAGCAGCATAGGCAAGATACAGTAGATGGTATCAAGTACAGTATATACATATGAGATGAGTATGTAAACAAAGTGGCATAGTTAGTGGCTAGTGATACATGTATTACATAAGGATGCAGTAGATGATAGAGTACAGTATATACGTATACATATGAGATGAATAATGTAGGGTATGTAAACATTATATTAGGTAGCATTGTTTAAAGTGGCTAGTGATATATTTTACATCCTTTCCCATCAATTCCCATTATTGAAGTGGCTGGAGTTGAGCCAGTGTGTTGGCAGCAGCCACTCAATGTTAGTGGTGTCTGTTTAACAGTCTGATGGCCTTGAGATAGAAGCTGTTTTTCAGTCTCTCGGTCCCAGCATTGATGCACCTGTACTGACCTCGCCTTCTGGATGATAAGCGGGGTGAACAGGCAGTGGCTCGGGTGGGTGTTGTCCTTGATGATCTTTATGGCCTTCCTGTAACATCGGGTGGTGTAGGTGTCCTAGAGGGCATGTAGTTTGCCCCCGGTGATACGTTGTGCAGACCTCACTACCCTCAGCTTTTATTTCTTTCATCACATACCCAGTGGGTCATAAGTTTACATACACTCAATTAGTATTTGGTAGCATTGCCTTTAAATTGTTTAACTTGAGTCAAACGTTTCATGTAGCCTTCCACAAGCTTCCCACAATAAGTTGGTTGAATTTTGGCCTCATTCCTCCTGACAGAGCTGTTGTAACTGAGTCAGGATTGTAGGCCTCCTTTTTCAGTTCTGCCCACAAATGTTCTATAGGCTTGAGGTCAAGCTTTGTGATGGCCACTCCAATACCTTGACTTTGTTGTGCTTAAGCCTTTTTGCCACAACTTTGGAAGGTCATTGTCCATTTGGAAGACCCATTTGCGACCAAGCTTTAACTTCCTGACTGATGTCTTGAGATGTTGCTTCAATATATCCACATAGTTTTCCAACCTCAAGATGCCATCTATTTTGTGAAGTGCACCAGTCCCTCCTGCAGCAAAGCACCCTACAACATGATGCTGCCACCCCGTGCTTCACGGTTGAGATGGTGATCTTCAGCTTGCAAGCCTCCCCCTTTTTCCTCCGAACATAACGATGGTCATTATGGCCAAACAGTTCTATTTTTGTTTCATCAGACCAGAGGACATTTCTCCAAAAAGTATGATCTTTGTCCCCATGTGCAGTTGCAAACCGTAGTCTGGCTATTTTATGGCGGTTTTAGAGTATTGGCTTTTTCCTTGCTGAGTGGCCTTTCAGGTTATGTCGATATAGGACTCGTTTTACTGAGGATATAGATACTTTTGTACCTGAATCCTCCAGCATCTTCACAGGGTCCTTTGCTGTTGTTCTGGGATTTATTTGCACTTTTCTCACCAAAGTACGTTCATCTCTAGGGGATAGAACACGTCTCCTTCCTGAGTAGTATGACGGCTGCGTGGTCCCATGGTGTTTATACTTGCATACTATTGTTTGTACAGATGAACATGGTACCTTCAGGCATTTGAAAATTGTTCACAAGATGAACCAGACTTGTGGAGGTCTACAATTTTTTTCTGAGGTTTTGGCTGATTTCTTTAGATTGTCCCATGATGTCAAGCAAAGAGGCACTGAGTTTAAAGGTAGGCCTTGAAATACATCCACAGGTACATCTCCATTTGACTAAAATTATGTCAATTAGCCTATCAGAAGCTTCTAAAGCCATGACATCATTTTCTGGAATTTTCCAACCTGTTTAAAGGCTTAGTCAACTTAGTGACTTAACTTCTAACCCATTGGAATTGTGAAACAGGGAATTATAAGCTGTAACTTCTAACCAATTGGAATTGTGATACAGTGAATTATAAGTTGTAAGTCTGTAAACATTTGTTGGAAATATTACTTGTGTCATGCATAAAGTAGATGTTCTAACCGACTTGCCAAAACTATAGTTTCTTCACAAGAAACTTGTGGAGTGGTTGAAAAACAAGCTTTAATGACTCCAACCTAAGTGTATTTAAACTTCCGAATTCCACTGTATTTGGTTAACTATTTAACAAACTATTTAGCAGTATTGTTGCTTGGGGTTAGAAGCTGTGACCTTTTGGTTTCAGACCAAAAGCCGTGTGTTAGCATAGAGAACTGTCTATGTTTTTGGTGGCTGGAGTCTTTGTAGATTTTTAGTGCCTTACTCTAATATCGCCTCATATAGAGATCCTGGTTGGCAGGGAGCTCAGCCCCAGTGATGCACTGGTCCATACGCATTACCCTCTGTAGCGCCTTGCAGTCGGATTCCAAGCAGTTGCCATACCAAGCGTCAATGCAGCCACTTTAAGATGCTCTCAATTATGCAGCTGTATAACTTTTTGAGGATCTGAGGGCCCATGCCAAGTCATTTCAGCCTCCTGAGGGGGAAGAGGCATTGTCGTGCCCTTTTCATGACTGTGTTGATGAGTGTGGACCAGCATATATCCTGAGTGATGTGACAGTGAGGAACTTGAAGCTCTTGACCCACTCCACTACAGCCCTGTCGATGTGAATGAGGGCGTGCTCGGCCCTTAGTTCCCTGTAGTCCACCACCAGCTCCTTCGTCTTGCTGATGTTGAGAAAAAAGTTGTTGTCGTGGCACCACACTACCAGGTCTCTGACCTCCTCCTTAAAGGCTGTTTCATCATCATCAGTTAGACTACCCTTGTCTAGGGCTAGGCCTACACATTTAGTTTTAGCCTGTATTAGAAGGCAAGCAAAGTCAACTAGAACACACCAGACCAAAGCTGTTTTTCAATGGAGGCTACCTAAACAGGGAAATTTGGGAAATTTGCTTGCCTGGATTTACCAGGCAAGCAAATGTGACAACAGCCCGGTGGCGGCTTATTGCATTGGGTGAGATGAGATGTGATGGCTTTTGAAGTGTGAGGACCTTTCGGCGGCGGCTAATTAATTGTAATGAGCCTGGCGCGTGTGTTGGTGACAGCGGTGGGTGAGAAGCACTGCTTTGCGCTCAGGCTCCTCTCACTCAAAGATTTTCCTGAAGCCAGACTGAGTGGAGCGAGCAGCATGGCTGTGCTCCAGAGGCCTGGCTCTGGCACTCACCTAGATACACATCTGCTCTGATTAATCGCTCGTGTCGGCAGTGCCTACATTTCATTATCAGCTTTAAGTGGGTGAAAACAATGAGGAGCAGGGTTTTTGAGGGAATTAAGGAAAATGAAAATGATCTGCATGAGGCAAGGGGATAGTAGATGCGATCGTAGATGCACAGAACATTTTGTGAATGTTGGGACTGGTGTTGGGATGCACAATGAATAATAATGCAAATGAATACCAAAAATATAAATAGGAACTTGAGTAAGATTCATATACAAAAACATGTTCTGTACAAATTAAGTACATAAAATGTACGATTAATAAGTCTTTTGAAGCCAGACATTGATTTGCTCTACTCAAAAGCATCTAGAATCATAGCATTGGCATGTTGGCACTGCATTCTGTTAATTTATTTGTTATTGAACTGAAGCAAATCCATTGTAACTTATATTATATGCATGCGCCAGCATCATCCATGGTAGTTTGTTTGTACATAATCTGGTCTGGTTATGATACACTGAGGTGGATTCTTTCTTTCTGACAACACACAGCAAGGAACAAACACAAGATGGAGTGGACCTGTCTCTCACTACAGGGTTGCATGGGCTTATTTGAAGCGAAAACCCCAATCATTGGTCTAAAGAGAAGCTTCATGACTTTGCCTTGTCTATTAAGATGGACATATCAACATGTCAGTTCAAAATGGCTGCCATTTTCGTATTTTCTAAAGTTCTTCCTTAGAATTAGAAAATGTCTCCTCTGTACCTCCACATCATTCGTACACTACACCCTCCAACTGTATTTTGGAAAAATCAATATATGAGAGGACTTTGGATAATCACACTGACTATAAATCACTACAGACTTGAACTCGCAGTAGCTACGTCTGTTTCTGTTTCAGTCCATAAATATTGGGTCAATCAAAAACACCCTTGTGATTGAACATATGCCCCCCACAAAGCATCACAGTTGTCAGGGAGCAACTGTGGAACTGTGCAGTATTTTGCTCCAAAATCTATTTGACCTCTGGCCACATGGTTACACCAGAGTCCCCACAGTTGAAATTTGATTCCATAGGGCAAAACATACTAGCGCCAGACTCACATTCAGACCTTATCAATTCACAGTGCTGTCTGAACAGGCCTTAGCAGAAGACAAATAACCTTGAAATAAGTTACAATCGCTCTGACTATTCTAGTCTGTTTGATTATTTATGTCCTTGTTCCTGAAGGCACATACAGTACAGCATCTTATTCCAAGTTTGATTGTACTTAAAAAATATGCAGAAAAGCTTCTGAATATATACTTCCATTTGCCTACTGTACATAAAGCAATAGCACAGTAATTCATCAGAGCTGCTTGACGATTCCTACTCAAAGAACCAAGGTGCATCAACACTGCCATCTCATGGTGGCCTGAGATCACTACATGTGGCCTTGAGCGCTGTACTACACCAGGCTATACAGAGGGTTTCAGTGCATCAAGCTCAGGTTTCTAAGAACCTGAATGTGAAACAATGTTTCTTAAAATCTGAAATGATAACAGAATAGGATCAAGCAGAAGACTCCAAGCTTCATCAAAAAAAGCATAACTTTATCTGAAATACAACCCAAACTTTCTTTCAAAAACAGCCCGAGAACCTTCAACACAGTGTAAAATGTATCTTGTTTCAGAAATAATGTCACCACTTCAAGCCTATACAATGTCCACTGATACGTCAAATGATGCATAGGCAATATTTTACAGATCAGAAAGCTAGACACAATGGACAACAAAGACCTCTGGCAGCAAACAAACCAGGGGGCAATATCTACCCAACTGGTCTTACCCTTAGAGGGCCACAACACAACTTAACAGAAATAGTTTGGAACCCATCGGCTAAGAGAAGGCTTGGCTGTCCAAGAGAAAGCATGGATAAGATCAAAGGATGAGGTGTCAGGAACCACCTGAAATGAAGTGAAGATACATGTTCAAAACAATGGAGAGGTGTTGCTGCCATTAGAAGCTAATAGGACTAGAGAGTTCAGTCAGGCCCTGCCTTACAAAGCCAGCAGAGGGATGCATGCTTGTATTTAGAATGTGGCGTGTCTGTTTGATGCTTCTGTCATGTGTACCTGTCTTATTTATAGTGCCGTGCAAAAGTATTCATCCCACTTGGCGTTTTTCCTATTTTGTTGCATTACAACCTGTAATTTAAAGTGATTTTTGCTGTGTAATGGACATACACAGAATAGTCCAAATTGGTGAGGTGAAGTGAAATGAAAGACAAAAATTGTTTAAAAAAATATGAAAAAATAAAAAATGGAAAAGTGCATATGTAATTCACCCCCTTTGCTATGAAGCCCCTAAATAAGATCTGGTGCAACCAATTCAATTCAGAAGTCACATAATTAGTGAAATAAAGTCCACCTGTTTACAATCTAAGTGTCACATGATCTGTCACATGATCCTAGTATATATACACACCTGTTCTGAAAGGCCCCAGAGTCTGCAACACCACTAAGCAAGGGGCGCCACCAAGCAAGAGGCACCATGATGAAAAATGAGCTCGCCAAACAGGTCAGGGACAAAGTTGTGGAGAAGTACAGATCAGGGTTGGGTGATAAAACAATAACAGAAACTTTGAACATTCCACAGAGCACCATTAAATTCATTATTTACAAATGGAAAGGATATGGCACCACAACAATCTTGCCAAGAAAGGGCCACCCACCAAACCCTCACAGACCAGGCAAGGAGAGCATTAATCAGAGAGGCAACAAATAGACCAAGGATAACCATGAAGGAGCTGCAAAGCTCCACAGTGGAGATTGGAGTATCTGTCTATATGACCACTTTAAGCCATACACTCCACAGAGCTGGGCTTTCAGAAGAGTTCCCAGAAAAAAAGCCATTGTTTAAAGTATTCACCAAAAGGCATGTGGGAGACTCCCCAAACATATAGAATAAGGTACTCTGGTCAGATGAGACTAAAATTGAGCTTTTTGGTCATCAAAGATAAACGCTGTGTCTGGCACAAACCCAACACCTCTCATCACCCAGAGAAAACCATCCCCATCCACAGTGAAGCATGATGGTGGCAGCATCATGCTGTGGGGATGTTTTTCATCAGCAGGGACTGGGAAACTGGTCAGAAGTGAAGGAATGATGGATGGCGCTAAATACAGGGAAATTCTTGAGGGAAACCAGAGGCTTCGGTACGGAAGGCCTCTTCTAGAGATTTGAGACAGCCAGAGGTTCACCTTCCAGCAGGGCAATGATCCTAAGCATACTGTTAAAGCAACACTCGAGTGGTTTAAGGGGAAACATTTAAATGTCTTTGAATGGCCTAGTCAAAGCCGAGACCTCAATCCAATTGAGAATCTGTGATATGACTTACAGATTGGGTGAATGGTTTGTAGTATGCACGCTCAAGTTGCTTTTTTGTCTTATTTCTTGCTTGTTTCACAATAAAACATATTTGCATTTTCAAAGTGGAAGGCATGTTGTGTAAGTCAAATGATACAAACTCCCAAAAAAATGCATTTTAATTCCAGGTTGTAAGGCATCAAAATAGGAAAAATGCCAAGGTGGGGTGAATACTTTCGCAAGCCACTGTATTGCCAAACATATTAGTGGAGAAAATGGCAAATTCAAGTTAGTAATATCCTCATTAGGAAAAGCTAGTGTTCTAAGCACATACATGACAAATAATAATAAAAGGTAATGATTTAGCAATGGTTGTCGGATTTGAGTTTGCTCGAGTTTTAATTAAATTTGGAACTATTGCAAATAATTTGCATCATGCAATTCAGTTGATGCCAATCTGAGGCTCATACTCATGAATCAATGTCTTGCCATCCTAATTGTGTGTTAGAATTTGAATACAAATATTGATAACAAGTTTGTTAAAACCTTAAATGTCACTGAAGCCATTTAAGTGGGTGTAATGTTTTCTCAAGCTTGATATATCATATTAGATTTTAATAGAGTGAGGACAAATATAATTAACATTGGCATAATGGAAAATGGCGCACTTAAATGATACACTCATAATGTTTTGAATTATGGCGCTGGTTCAGCCATTTATTTCCATTAATAGAAATGGTCATTAGTCACTTCAACTAAGCAGGAACAACATTGACCAGTGTTATGTGCCACATTCCTCATTATGAAGTATTCATTCACAGATATACATTTCAGAAGTGCATTCAACGAAAAGCTCATTGGCCTCAAATCATTTGGTGTATCTGCAATTGAAATCATATCTAAAGTGATTTATTTCTCAATGTTTATGCTGTAAATTGAGGGTCAACCTAATTGAGGATAACACCCCTCCCCCCACCTGTCATTACTGTAGCAGTACAATTTTCCCAAATGACCTCAAAACTTTAAGCAATTCAAACTGTTCTATACTAATTTACAAATGATCTATAACCAAGTAAATACACGTATCATATTTAAATACCTTTACACCATCATGAGGCAAACCTCAAAACATAGTGACACCAATATCTTGAAATTTAAAAGCAAATTAAAGCCTGGGAGTTTTAATGCCAAACTCATTCGACCGACATGCTTTAGACACAGTAGACCAGGACTTCATTAGCAGTAGAGATGTGTGACTCATTCATTCTCATTAAATCGCTGATCTCAGACCTGTTCAACTAAAACACTGTTTCACTCACACTGGGGAGAGACACAAACTCCCAGAATACAGTACAGGATTGCATGATTACTAAACATTCTTCATTATCATTCTTAAATGTTCCCAAACAGTACCTTTATTAATAATGAAATCTAAGTAATCTTACATGGCAGACTTACATAGACTGTAATGATGGAGACCTTTTAATTCATCACATTTTATTTAAAGTTCTGAATTATTAACTACACCAATAAACAATAATTCCAAATGTTTTTGAATCGCTAGCTGTCTCTCTCATTAAAACTATGATAAACTGATGCTGTTCAAAATCACTGATTTGTGGTGACCTTGAGGGAGGCTGTAATTTATCTGCCATAACACTAGGTGTCACTATGACATCTAGGAATTGCACAATGGAACACATTGCATATCTAATGACAACCAAAAAGAGAGCTCTTGAATTTGCATTCTCCAATGTAGAAGTCGAGCAGCCTGGGCCCTGAAGCAGATATCAACCAATGCATTTAATTGACAACAGAGTGTAAATAGAGAATATTTATGTTTCAAAAGGAATTTACACCCAGAGCATCCAGCCTTGTGCTTTCAGCTTGGAAAGCTGCTTAAATATTTTGTCTGACAGGACATCTGTTGAAGTCTTTTTGAGAACAGAAATCTGGAAACTGTGTTTTAGGTGTACAAAACGTTGCATGATGTGCTGTACTGGACAATCATAATTTTTTTCTCTGTGGTATGAAAATGAGTGCCATGACAGACATATTACTTATAACTAGCATGACTTTGAAGTGTCCAAGTTAGGGTTTTCCTATGAAACACACACTAAAACAAAAACTGAAGGACAAGGGACTGCCTTGGCTCTGTTTAATAATGTTTACCATGAATCATGAGTCATCTACCCGGTCTATAGCCTACCACATCAGTCGGAGTCAGTCAGGCATGAACAATCAATCAACAATTCCGATCTGAGCTGCTACAATAATGTGTTTCTTATATATTTCATCCAATCCATCAAAATGTGTGTACTGTATATTGCTAACCAGAGGCCTGCGGTACGGAAGGCCTCAACCAGCTCCCATAAAGCTAGCGCTCAGCAAATGTATGGGAATCATATTACATAAGACTAACCTTCATTGACAAATGCTTTCAACAGAACATGCAAGTGCAGTGAAAAATTAAGGGAAAAAACTGCAGATTCCAGAACATTTTAAGGGCAGAATGCAATGGTGACAACGTTATTCCTACACCACATCTGTCCATGGACCAACTTGATAAAAAAAGAAAACTTCAACATTGAGAAATGTAGGCTTTATCTGGTCAGTGTAAGATTTAGTTTAGACATGCTACTGAGTGGTTAAGGTTAGGGGTTACAGTGCCTTTAGAAAGTGTACACAACCTTGAACTTTTTTCACATTTTTTTGAGTTAAAGTGGATTGAAATAAATTAAATTGTATTTTTTTTTCCGTTGATCTACAACAACAAAATATCCATATTTCAAAGTGAAAAGAACATTCTCCAAATTTGTACTAATGAATAAAAATATAATCAATAAATAATAAGGGTTGACATGAATTTTGAATGACCACACCTTCCTCTGTTCCCCATACATACAACACTTTTAAGTTCCCTCATACAAGTATTGAATTTCAAGCACTGATTCAACTACAAAGACCAGGGAGCTTTTCAAAAGCCTCATAAAGAAGGGAGGTGATTGGTATATGGGTAACAATAACAAATCAGACATGTAATGTCTTTTTAAGCATGGTCAAGTTAGTAATTATGCTGTGGATGATGTACTAATCCACCCAGACACATGAAAGATGCAGTCGTCCTTCTGAACTGAGCTGCAGGACAGGAAGGAAACTGCTTAGGGATGTTACCATGTGGCCTCTGGTGATTTTAAAACAGCTCGAGTTCAATGGCTGTAATGGGAGAAAACTGAGGATGGATCAACAACATTGTAGTGACTCCCCGATAATGACCTAAATGACAGTGAAAAAAATACAAATATACAGAATTAAAATATTCAAAACATGCATGTGTGCGCAAGAGCCCTGGAGTGGGCTAATGTGGTCTGGAACGGCCCGACTCAGGGAGGGGCAATTACCCGGAGTTCACCCGCCTTTCAGGGCCGTGTTCGATCACCCTCCACAAGGTCGAGCGGCGGGTGAGAGATTGTTCCATCTGAGACAGGGGACGAGGACAGGGGACAGGTTTCCACCGTGCGCATTCCAGCTGAGTATGATGATTTGGCTATCGTTTTCAGTAAAAAGAAGGCGACCCAGTTACCACCCCATAGGCAGGGGGATTGCGTGATAAACCTCCAGGGTAACGCTGCACTCCCCAGGAGTCATGTGTATCCTTTGTCCCAGGAGGAGACGGTAGCTATGGAAACTTATATCACCGAGGCTCTGGGACAGGGGTACATTCGGCCCTCCATGTCACCTGTCTCTTCGAGTTTCTTTTTTGTGAAGAAAAAAGATGGTGGTTTGCGTCCGTGTATTGATTATAGAGGTCTAAATTCCATCACGGTGGGTTTTAGTTACCCACTACCTCTCATTGCTATGGCAGTGGAATCATTTCACGGAGCGCAGTTCTTCACTAAACTGGATCTCAGGAGTGCTTATAATCTGGTGCGTATTCGGGATGGAGATGAGTGGAAAACTGCATTTAGCACTACTTCTGGCCATTATGAGTACCTCATCATGCCATACGGTTTAAAGAATGCTCCAGCTATATTTCAATCCTTCGTGGATGAGATTCTCAGAGACCTGCACAGACAGGGTGTAGTGATGTATATTGACGATATTTTGATCTATTCCGCTACACGCATTGCGCATGAATCTCTGGTGCGCAAGGTTCTTAGACGACTGCTGGAGCATGACCTGTATGTGAAGGCGGAGAAATGTGAGTTTTCCAAACGATCAGTTTCCTTCCTGGGTTATCGCATTTCCAGCTCTGGGTTGGTAATGGAGGGTGACCGCGTAAAGGCTGTGCGTAATTGGCTGACTCCGACCACGCTAAAGGAGGTGCAGCGGTTCTTGGGGTTTGCCAATTACTACCGGAGGTTTATCCGGGGTTTTGGTCAGGTAGCTGCCCCTATTACCTCACTGCTGAAGGGGGGGGGCCGGTGCGTTTACAGTGGTCAGCAGAGGCGGACGGAGCTTTTCATAAGTTGAAGGCGATGTTCACTGAGGCGCCGGTGTTTGGCGCATCCGGACCCTTCTTTGGCGTTTATAGTAGAGGTGGACGCATCCGAGGCTGGGGTTGGAGCGGTGCTCTCACAGCGTTCGGGTGCGCCACCGAAGCTCCGCCCCTGTGCCTTTTTTTCGAAGAAACTCGGACCAGCGGAGTGGAATTATGATGTAGGGGATAGGGAGTTGTTGGCTATGGTTAAGGCCCTGAAGGTGTGGAGACACTGGCTTGAGGGGGCTAAGCACCCTTTCCTTATCTGGACTGACCACCGTAACCTGGAGTATATCCGATCAGCTAGGAGACTGAATCCTCGTCAGGCAAGGTGGGCCATGTTTTTCACCAGATTTCGTTTCACTATCTCGTATACACCAGGTTCCCTCAACACTAAGGCCGACGCGCTGTCAAGACTCTATGACACTGAGGACAGGTCCATTGATCCTACTCCCATCATTCCGGCAGCTAAACTGGTGGCACCAGTAGTATGGGATGTGGACGCGGACATTGAGCGGGCGCTAAGGGAGGAACCTGCGCCTCCACAGTGTCCGGAGGGTCGTAGGTACGTGCCGCTGGCTGTTCGTGATCAATTGATTCGATGGGCTCATTGTCTACCCTCGTCGGGTCACCCAGGTATTTTTAGGACAGTGCGAGGTCTTCAGAGGAAATACTGGTGGCCCACTTTGAGGAGGGATGTGCGATTCTATGTCTCCTCCTGTTCGGTGTGCGCCCAGAGTAAGGCTCCTAGACACCTGCCACGAGGTAAATTACAACCTCTTCCCGTTCCACAACGGCTGTGGACCCATCTATCGGTGGATTTTCTTACTGACCTTCCCCCCTCTCAGGGTAACACAACGATCCTGAGGAGAATAAACAAGGTTTGTTATCGATTATTACTTCCTTCGTATTATCGTATTAACCCCTCGTTTCATGTGTCTCTTCTCAGGCCGGTGGTAGCTGGTCCCATGCAGGAAGGTGAGGTTCCGGAGGTTCCTCCGCCCCCTCTGGACATCGAGGGGTCCCCGGCGTACAAGATACGAGCTATTCTGGACTCGAGACGCCGGGTGAGGGGCTTGCAGTACCTCGTTAACTGGGAGGGGTACGGTCCGGAGGAGAGGTGCTGGGTTCTAGCGAGGGATATTCTAGATCCATCTATGTTGAGAGAGTTCCATCGCCTCCGTCCGGATCACCCAGCGCCTCGGCCCCCCGGGCCGTCCCCGAGGCCAGCGTCGGCACGATGCGGGAGCTGCGCGTCAGGGGGGAGGGGTACTGTCACGAATATTACCGAAGGTGACTCCCCTTCTTGTTCGGGTGGCGCTCGGCGGTCGTCGTCGCCGGTCTACTAGCTATCACCGATCCGTTGTTCTGTGTTCTTTTGGTTTTGTCTGATTGGTATCACCTGTTTCTTGTTTGGTTGTTAAGGTAGGGTTATATATAGTTTGTTCAGCCCGCTTCTGTTTCGTGCGGGCTTGTTCGTCTGTTTTATGTTTGAGTGTATTTTGTTTGTATTTTGGGTTTCGCGCTGTCTGTTAATATTTCTGATCATTTGTTTTCCTACTTTTGTTCATGTTATTTTTCCGGGACATTAAAGCGTGTTTTTTCCCACATCTTTTGCTCTCTGCGCCTGACTCCACACCTTCTCACTCATTTGCCGTAACATTTGGGGCAAATCAAACAACACAACACTGAGTAACTGCCTCCTTATTTTCAAGCATGTTGGTGGCTGCGTCAATGTATGGGTATGCTTGACATCAGCAAAGACTGTGGAGTTTTTAAGGATGAAAAGAAACGGGATGAAGCTAAGCAGAGGCAAAATCCTAGAGAAAAACCTGCTTTAGGGTTTCCTGATGTTTTTAAAATTATTATTCTTGTTCAACGGTGACATTACAGAGTATTTTATGTAGATCGTTGACAAAAACCCAGAGGACAGGCTGGCCGACAACCCAATGAGTGTGCAGAACGCCTTCCAGAACCAGGACGACAACTGAAGACCCCGGTTGTTGACCATGTCCACTGGGAGTCCATGGATCCGGAAGACGTGCTGCACCATGAGCTGGGCCGTCTCTTTGGCAGAGGGTAGCTTTGGGAGAGGAATGAAGTGGGCAGCTTTGGAAAACCATTCCACTACTGTCAGGATGGTGGTTTTGCCATCAGACGGGGGGAGACCCATGACAAAATCCAGGGATATGTGAGACCAGGGACAGTAAGAAACAGGCTGAGGTTGAAGGAGACAAGCCAGAGCTTGCAGGGAAGTCTTGTTCTGCGCACAGATAGTGCAGGCGGCGACGAACGAGGAGACGTCAGGAGCCTTGGTAGGCCACCAAAAGCATTGTCGCACAAAGGCCAGGGTCCGACGAGAGCCCGCGTGACAGGCAAGCTTGTAGGAGAGGGCCAACTCCAGGACCGAGGAGTGGACAGCATCAGGAAAAAACATCCAGTTAATCTGCCACACATCCCCCCCCCCACCCAGAGGGAGTGCTGCACCTCACAAACCTGCTTCCCTATTCCCCTGCCGAGTGCCGTCACCACGCATAAGGTGGGAGGGATGGTCTAGGGTTCCGGGGGTGTAGCCGCGGGGCTATAGCGGCGTGACAGCTCATCTGGGTTGACATTCTTGGATCCCGGTCGGTATGTGAGGGAGATATTGAACCGGGTAAAAGGCAGGGCCCAAGTGACTTGCCTGGAATTGAGACGATTGGCGGAGCGGAGATATTCCAGGATCTTGTGGTCTGTCCACATAATGAACGGATGTTCTGGCCCCTCCAGCCAGTGCCTCCACTCCTCTAACACTTCTTCAGTGGGAGAAGATCATTATTCCCCAAATCGTAGTTCCTCACCTTGGCCTAGAGGCGATGGGAGAAGGCGGTGCAGGAATGTAACTTGAGATCCAGGGCAAAATGCTGGGACAGGACACTCTGTACACTCCCTGCAGCGATGATGTAACCCAGGAAGGGGATGGTGGAGCGATGGAATTCGCACTTCTCTGCTTTCACAAAAAGCGGGTTCTACAGGAGGCATTGGAGAAACTGTCGGACGTGGAGCACGTGTTCTTGGGCGGAGTGCGAGGAAACGAGGATCTCGTCGAGGTAGATAGATGAACCGGTTCAACATATCGCAGAGAACTTCATTCACCAAAGCCAGGTACACAGCAGGGGCATTGGTAAGGGGAAGAGGTCCGGGGCAACTTCCAAGCCCCCAGGAAGACATCCCGGGGCAGGCTGCTCTGACTTCAGGCAATGAGCATGGCAGAACGTGTTCCAGCCCATGATGGTACCAGCAGACCAGTAAATAAGGGGATTGGGCCGCTGAAGCTAAGAGAATCCCAATACTACAGGAACCTGATGAGAATTAATAAGCAGGAATTGGATCGTCTCGCTGTGGTTCCCTGACACACTTAGGTTGATGGAGGTGGTATTGTGGGTGACCCAGCCTATGGAGCTCCCATCCAGCACTTAACATCCATGGAAATGGAGAGGGGCTGAGTGGGGATGCCCAGCTCAGACTCCAGGGTGCTTCCATAAAGCTCCCATTGGCCCCAGAGTCGATGAGTATCCTAAGAGATTTAGACTGGTTCCCCCACATTAAGATGGCATGAAAAGGGGTGCGAGTAAGGGACGAGGTAAAGTTCTCAGTATGGCCCACTAGAGTAGTCGCTTCTACCAGTGAGCCTGGTCTTTTAGTGGACAGGTGGCCACAAAATGACCAGTAGTCCCACAAAACCGGCAACTCTTTGTGTGTAGTCCGTATAGGCGTTCGGCTGGGGACAGCCTAACTCTGCCTAGTTGCATCGGCTCAGGAAGAGGTGAGTTGGCAGACTTCAGAGACTCTCGGTGGAACTCGGGTAGCCTCGGATTCTCTCGTCAAAGGAGCCGTTGGGGACTTCTGGGATGTCTAGGAAGCAAAGTGGAAGCCTTGGGTGGGTGAGAGAAAACAAACCTCCTCTCATTTCTTCGCCCCCGTAGACCTCAATCAATCTGAATGTTCAAGGCGATGATCAAGTTAAGATCCGTCGGTAGTTCCCGAGCTGCAAGCTCATCCTTTACTTCCTCCGATACTCCGTGCAGGAACATGTCAAACTGCGCTTCCGAGTTCCAGGCACTCTCAGCTGCCAATGTGTGGAAATCCACTGTATAGTCTGCCAGTTGCAGTAACTTCCAGGCAGCCTCTCTCCCGGACAATGGAACATCGAAAACTTTCTTCACCACCGTCATGAACTCTTCCAGACTGTTGTTCACAGACTGCCGTAGCCCAGGCGAGGGCCCTCCCGGACATCAGCGTGATGAGGTACTCTATCTTAGAGCGGTCCGAGGAGAAGGAGGAGGGCTACAGCTCAATGATGAGGGAACACTGAGTGAGAAATGCCCGACTCTCCATCGAAGTGTTCCGGTGGAGGTAAGCGGGGTTCCCGGGAAATCAGGGTGTCCGGGGAGGCGGCGCTGCTAGCAGCCGGGTTATTGAGGGGCTGGGAAGTTAATGTTGTGGTCGTCTGCCTAACAGACAACCCGGGAATTGCTCCAGCAATGTGTTCATCACTCGGTCATGGTGTTCGGCCAAGGTCTGGACACCTTCCATAAGACCACGAAGCAAGTCCTCATGCCTTCCAATAGTGACTCCATGGTAGGAGGTGGCGTTGCGGAGCTGATCCAAGTCTGCTGGGTCAGTCAGGGCCAGTTCGTACTATAATGTTTCAGGAGAGGACCCAGATGCAGACAGCGTCAAAGTAACAAAAATGTATTACTAGAACAGGGGACAGGCAAAACAACAGGTCAAGGGCAGGCAGAGGTCAGTAATCCAGATCAGAGTCCATAAGGTACAAAACGGCAGGCAGTCTCGGGATCAGGGCAGGCAGAGGTCAATAATCCAGGGTGGTGTGACAAGGTACAGAACGGCAGGCAGGATCAGGGTCAGGGCAGGCAGAATGGTCAAAACTGGGAAAACTAGATAAAGACAGGAGCAAGGGGAAACGCTTGTAGGCTTGACAAACAAAACACACTTAGCAACAGACAAACAGAGAACACAGGTATAAATACACTGTGGATAATGGGGAAAATGGGCAACACATGGAGAGGGGTGGAGACAAGCACAAAGACAGGTGAAACAGATCAGGGTGTGACAGTATAAGGGTAAAAAAACTAAAACATACAGTACACCAAAAAACACCTGGTTTTGAATCACCTCCAACCAGCAGAATATCAGTCCAGCCATGGTCAGTTGTTTCTCACAGAGTTTTTGAATCATTGTATGTCCATAAAACATATCATAGGTAGCTCATAGGTAGATTGCCTGCCTCTTAGCAGCAAATATGGCTGCTAGCATAGTTGCAAAGGGAATGTATATTACTGGACACTTTCTAAGTTTACCAGTAAACTACCAGAATTGTGGTATCTTTCAAGGATTTTATCTTGTGTCCCTTTTGGGTACTTTAGATTATCACAAGTGTCTGTAATAATCTGTGGTCCTCTGTGGCATAATCACATGTAAAATATAGTAAATAAAATAAAACATTTAATGACAAAGCTGTAAAATATTATCCTAAATATAAACCATCACCTTAGTGAATACCATGTTGAATATGAGGATTTCAGCATGAAATATCCTTTATATATTTGTTCACACACACACACTTGTATTTAATTTACTAGGTCAATGTGTACTGTACTTGTTGTCAATGTTTTGGCATCAAACTGGTGACAGTTGTGAAAAAAGTAAATAGTTGGAAGAGTTGCAGAGTTAATTGAAAACCCCTAATTATAGCATTATCATCTTCGAGCCATATGTTCGCACAATTAAATGAATACTGCAGAGCAAACCCAGACTGACATCTCCCTAGCTAACTGTAATTCATTGTCACATCAACAGTATAATAAAATGTAACACTGTGTTTACAGTATATTTGACAGTCCATTTGGATGAATGCTTGAATTTACTGAATGCTTATGTGTAATCAATCTACCAGTTTATTATAGAATAGAAATAGAGCATGGCTCGAATTATACTGTCTGTCATGCAGGCCTATTGATAGTTATGAGGCGGCGGCTATAACCGTATTGGCTAAGAATGGTTGGAGGACTCTGACATGATAGAATGTGTAAGACAAACTCTGTTCATTTTGTATTGCATGTGCATTGCTATACACACTAATAATTTGAAAAACTAAACTAATTTAAAAAATGTTTCAATGACACCACTTTCAAAAAATGACTGTTGATGTCATGTTCCCTATAACCAGCAGATTTTTCAGTTTGGCAGGCAGATTATATATATTTAGCCTATTCCTGGTCATACTCTGAACAAAATAACATAGACAGGCCAATGGTGCTAATTTCATAGCCAATGGTTCAATTCCACAACTCTTGAATACCTAATACACTGTGATAGAAATTAAGTACCGATTTAGCTACTGCGAGTACACATATGTTTATTCATTATGGAATTAACATGTATTAAAATCATCTCACCTCTTCCACAATAGATTCCGCCATTTATATTTCATTACAGAGGTTCAGGGGCTTGATAATTACAATTCATTTTGTCTGGGGCAATTGGGATTCCAACAATGTTGAGACCCTGATGAAGTTTAATCATAAAGTGACACTCCAGTAAGCACGGAAATTCTGCATGATCCCATGAGAAAACATATGTGCATGGCATTGTGTTCATGGCTGTCCTTGGGTGAAATGCACAAAAGCCAATATTCATCCTCTCCAGTCTGCTCATGCCATAAATGTGACATTTTATATGGAAGACTAGCTTTCTGACTGTTTTTACAGATAACGAAGGGAGGAGAAAGAATACCAGACAACCCCCAGCCATTTATGAGAATTACATGCCACTGTATCCAAAAAACATACAGCAATAATAGAGGAAGTACAGAAAGGCTGCATGAATTCATGACAAAGAACATCATTCCAAATTCTTCCAAATTCAAATACTTTCCATGGTTTTCCCCATTTCAAGTAGGCCTGGTATGCCACCAAATAATGTAATAAAATAAAGTCGTAAAAACTGTTGCTTGAATGAAAATGACATTTCTATGAATACAATATTGATAGATAAGAATACGTATAATATCTTGTAGTTACTGAAAAAATCCAACATATTAAGGTTTACAAATTGTCATCTAACGTGTGACACATGACTGACAGCTGCCATTAGCTTGTCCCTGAACTTGGCACCAGACCACTGCATAATATGTCTAATATGTACACAGAGCCATTCATAGTATTTGTATTTCATTATCACTTGACAGTACCATACCCATTAACAGTTTGTCTTGTCAAACCTTACTGTATTAAACATGAGTTAGATCCAACGACACTATTTATGCATATGGGGAACGACAAATAGATTGCCTCTTCAACCCAGAATTGGGTCTTATGAAGGTAGTTATATGATACTAAATGGGAAAGTTACACAGCTTTACTTGGTTTTTCCACTTAACCACTGTAGTCAATCAACCCAGGCAGGTCCAAAGTGAAATTCGGATTCTAATCTACAATGAACGAAAAAAGCATATAATCCCATTCTAGGTTATCCTGAGAAACAAATTACCACAAAGAAAGGTGTTTAGTAAAGTAGAACATGCACAAGCAGAATATCTAGCAGTAACTCAAGCATGAAATTTAGCCAGAAAGGAATATCAATACGCTCTTACAACATCTGCTGGAAACGGCTGTCCCTCACACAATATATATAAAAAATGATTGATTGCTTCTTTGTGGAGAGTAAGATAAAATGCCATAAAGATCCTTTTGGTTCTTTTACCCACTTGAAAAGATATCTAGTGAGGTCAATAACATGCAGCACCTTTTACAGAGCTACTTCATGCCGTCTTTTTTTGGTGAGCTTGGCATACAGACAAGAACCACATGAACCTGTTTGATCAAGAACAGTGACCCCTCATGTTTTGAAGCATGTCTGATGACAAATCTGAACGCTGTGGCTGCTATATTAAGATGCAGAAGGGAGCGGACGAAAAGACGTTGTGCACGCTGTTGACGCTGAAATAAAAAGGAGAGGTGTTGGACGGTTAAAGCCAGACAGGAGCAAAAAGGAGAGGTGTTGGACGGTTACAGCCAGACAGGAGCAAAAAGGAGAGGTGTTGGACGGTTACAGCCAGACAGGAGCAAAAAGGAGAGGTGTTGGACGGTTACAGCCAGACAGGAGCAAAAAGCAGCCGTCTCTGCATCAGTGAAGATTCTCTAAAAGCAATCAGTGGCCTGTTTAATCTTTCAGCAAGAGGGGCTGCTCATTTGCATAATCACTTGCTCTTGCCTCTCTGCATCTACCCACATGTCGAGCACCAGGGCAGCTGCCAGTCGTAGCCACACAGGATTACTTTGAAATGGGTATATCTCAGCTGTGCTGTCGTTCTCCTCTCCCCATAAACCTGCCTGTATCTGGGCTCATTAGCTGGGTAATGGTGTCTCAACATCGGTCATGTCATCAAGGGCTGTTGTAACATCAGCTACCTGTTTCACACTCCCTTTGATCTTTAATGAATTACGCTGATTGGTTGAAACGCCCATGACAATTTGCCATATGCAGAAAAATAGTTGAATTTAAACATACAGTATATTTTGCCATTTGACTGTCTTCATTGCAAATACACTTTTCTGCAAAAGCATTCTCTCCATTCTGTCAGGACACGGTTACGAACCTGGGTCTCCGGAGTGAGAAACAGTCACTTAACCAACTGAGCCACGAATAGTCAGCAGAACCCAGAAGATGAGGCAGACACAGCAGTACTTAAGACGGTGTATTTAATAAAGTAAAAAGGAGAAGTCCTTAAATACAAAAATGGCAAATCCAAAAGGTGGTAGGAATAGCACAAAAAAGCCTCAAGAGATACTCAAAAACAGAATTCCACAAGAGCATCCACCGGAATCGACAAGAATACACAGAACACTAGGGCTGGGTGCTAACATACAAACACAGAGCACAGAACTGAGGGAAACTAAGGCTTTAAATACAATCAGGGGAAAAACGAGGCACAGGTGCAAATAATAATGGGGAACAAGGGAAAAAACATAAGGTCAAAAAGCACAATGGGGGCATCTAGTGACCAAAACCCGGAACAACCCTGGCCAAATCCTGACAGAATCCCCCCCTTAGGAACGGCTCCTGACGTTCCTACCAGCTCTCTCAGGGTGGAGGGCCCTGAACTGACGAATGAGGTCAGGGTCCAGGATGTCTTTGGCAGGAACCCAGGAGCGCTCCTCGGGACCGTAGCCTTCCCAGTCCACCAGATACTGCCAGGACCGCTGCACCCGGCGGGAATCCAGTATCCGATGGACGGTATAAGCCGGCTGGCCTCCAATGACACGAGGCGGAGGGGAGGTCTGTCTGCCGGGACAAGGGGAGAAAAAACAACAGGTTTTAACAATGAAATGTGAAATGTGGGATTAATCTTAAGGGATCTGGGTAAGTGTAGGCGATAAGAAACTGGGTTAACTCTCCTGGCAACCTTGAAGGGACCGATGTATTTTTGGGACAGCTTGCGAGACTCCACCCGTAGAGGTAAGTCTCTTGTGGAGAGCCAGACTCTCTGGCCGGGGCGCAGGGTAGGCCCGGGACGGCGACGTCTGTTGGCTTGTTGTTGGTACCTCTGTGAGGAACGCATAAGATTAAGACGGGTCTTCCTCCACATAAGCCGACAGCGTCTGACGAACTTCAAGGCTGAAGGCACTCTGACTTCTGCCTCCTGGTCCGGGAACAATGGAGGAGCATAGCCAAACTGACACTCGTGCGGGGACATACCAGTGGAGGAGGAACGCAAGGTGTTGTGCGCGTATTCGGCCCAAGCAATAAAGGATGACCATGTGGACGGGTTGTCACGAGTCATACATCGGAGGGTGGTTTCCAGCTCTTGATTCATCCTCTCTGTTTGGCCGTTGGACTCCGGATGGTACCCTGAAGATAGACTGGCAGAAGCCCCCATGAGTTGGCAGAAGGCCTTCCAAAACCTTGAGGCGAACTGGGGACCTCTGTCAGAAACCATATCTTGAGGAATGCCGAAGACTCGGAACACATGATTAATTACCAACTCAGCCGTTTCCTTGGCAGAAGGTAACTTAGTCAGAGGGACGAACCTGGCCGCCTTTGAAAACCTGTCGATTATGACTAGGATAGTAGTATTGCCATGGGATGGAGGAAGTCCAGTAATAAAGTCCAATGAGATATGGGACCAGGGTCTGTGGGGAACAGGTAAAGGGTGAAGGAGTCCTTGAGGGCGGAGGTGAGAGAAGATTTGCCCTGGCAGCACACGGGACAGGCATTGACGAAAGTGGCAACGTCTTCTCTTATGGTAGGCCACCAGAACTTACGCTGGATGAACTCCAAGGTGCGACCTACGCCCGGATGACAGGTGAGGCGAGAGGAGTGCCCCCACAGAAGGACCTGAGTCCTCACTGCCTTGGGGACAAACAACCGATTGGCAGGACCTCCTTTCGGGTCCGGTTCGCTAGCTTGAGCACGTCTCACGGTATCCTCAACTTGCCACGAGATCGGAGCCACAATCTTAGCAGCAGGAAGGACAGGCATGTCCGTGTCATCTCGAATGGCAGGAGCGTAGACTCGGGACAGGGCATCCGGTTTGAGATTCTTCGACCCGGGCCGATAGGTGAGGATAAACTGGAATCGATTGAAGAAAAGAGACCATCTAGCTTGTCTAGAGTTCAACCGCTTCGCCTGCTGGATATACTCCAGATTTTTGTGGTCCGTAAGCACTTGAAACGGGTGAGAAGCCCCCTCGAGCCAGTGTCTCCATTCCCTCAATGCCATCTTAACCGCTAGGAGTTCACGATCCCCCACATCGTAGTTCCGCTCAGTCTGGGTAAGCCGGTGTGAGAAGAAAGCGCACGGATGAAGCTTCTTGTCTTCACCCCTCTGAGACAGGACAGCTCCAACACCAACCTCTGATGCGTCTACCTCCACCACAAATGGTTCATCCGTAGTCGGTAGTATCAGGATGGGAGCAGAGAGAACGCGCTGCTTGAGTCCTTGGAAGGCCGTCTCAGCTTCTCTTCCCCACAAAAACCTTGCATTGCCACCCTTGGTTAAAGCTGAGAGAGGGGCTGCCACCAAGCTGAAGTTCTTGATGAACTTGCGGTAGAAGTTTGTGAAGCCCAGGAAACGCTGAACTTCCTTAACGGATTTGGGGGTGGGCCAATCCGCTACCGCCCCTATCTTCCTGGGGTCCATTTGGACTCGACCGGGTTCCACTACAAATCCCAGGAATGGTACTCGGGATGAATGGAATTCACATTTTTTCGGCTTAACGTACAGATGGCTGTCCAGGAGGCGTTTGAGTACTTGTCTGACATGCTTAGTGTGTTCTTGAAGGGAGCTCGAAAAGATGAGGATGTCATCCAAGTAAACGAACACAAATATGTTAAGCATATCCCTAAGCACATCGTTTATGAGCGCTTGGAACACCGCTGGGGCGTTGGTCAGGCCGAAGGGCATCACCAAGTATTCATAGTGACCAGTAGGCGTGTTGAAAGCGGTCTTCCACTCGTCACCAGGTCTGATCCGCACAAGATGGTATGCGTTCCGCAGGTCAAGCTTAGTGAAAACAACTGCTTCCTGGAGCAGCTCGAAGGCTGTGGCCATAAGAGGTAGCGGGTAAAGGTTACGGACGGTTATGGCATTGAGTCCCCGGTAGTCGATGCAAGGACGTAATCCACCGTCTTTCTTGGCCACAAAGAAAAACCCTGCTCCCGCGGGGAGGTGGATGGACGCATGAGGCCTGCTTCCAGAGCGTCCTTGATGTAGGTATCCATAGCAGCTCGTTCGGGTGGAGATAGGGAAAAGATCCGACCCCTGGGGGGGCAAGTGCCCGGAAACAGGTCGATGGGGCAATCGTAAGGTCTATGGGGTGGTAGCATGGTGGCCCTCTGTTTGCTAAACACCAGTTTGAGGTCATGGTAACACTCGGGAACTCGGGTCAGGTCGATGGATTCTAAAGACTCGGGAGTAGAACTCGGGGAATTCTGGAAAATACAAGTAGCTTGGCACGTAGGACCCCACTGCTTGATAGTGCCCACAGACCAGTCGATGTGAGGGTTATGGCTGTGAAGCCAGGGGTATCCAAGGACGAGAGGGAACTCGGAACAGGAGATCAAATGAAAGTTCATCAATTCCTGGTGTTGTGAAACTGAAAGTCGCAAGGAGGTAGTGACATGAGTGACAAGTCCAGGTCCCAAAGGGCTTCCATCCAATGTAGTGACCCTCATGGGTTCACTTAGAGGTTCAGAGGGAACGCCATTCTCCTTCGCCCAGACACCATCCATGAAGTTACCTGCGGCTCCAGAGTCTACCAAGGCTTGAAGGTGAAGCTTGTGGTTGTCCCAGGAGAGGGTGACTGGAATGAGCAGACGGGAGTTGGACGGATGGGAGGAGGTTATGTTTCCCGTTACAGTTCCCCCGGTCTGTACGGGACAGAGCGTTTCCCTGGAGCCCGGGACACGTGGAACGGAAATGGCCCGGTTTGCCGCAATATAGACAGCGTCGCTCCCTCATCCGGCGGTCTCTCTCAGCCTGGGAGATGCGTCCAATCTGCATGGGTTCCGATGGAGCCAGCGAGGATAACGGTGGGGACTCGGAGCTGGGACTGATAGGGGCTAGAGGTCTACGGTTGAGTTCTCTCTCTCTCAGACGCTGGTCAATGCGTGAGGCCAACTTGATCAGGGACTCGAGATTGTCCGGTGGTTCCCGAGTGGCCAGTTTATCTTGGATAGTGTCGGAAAGGCCTTTCAGAAAGCACACCGTGAGCGCCTCGTTGTTCCAGCCACTTGTTGCTGCCACCGTGCGGAACTGGATGGCATAGTCCGTCACGCTGCGCCAACCTTGGTGGAGAGTCAGGAGCTGTTTGGCTGAGTCAGAACCACTGCTTGGGCCTTGAAACACTCGTTTGAATTCCTCAGCAAAGGCAGAGTAGCTGGCACAGCAGGAACTATGGGCATCCCACACAGCAGTAGCCCAGGCCAGGGCTTTTTCCGACAGCAGGGTGATGATATAAGCGATCTTAGACCGGTCGGTGGGAAACGACGAGGGTTGTAGCTCAAAGGAGAGAGAACATTGGGTGAGAAACCCTTTACAAGCACTTGGATCACCTGAGAACCGTTGGGGAGGTGGAAGACGAGGTTCAGCCAGGGGGTTAACTGCCATGGGTACGTGAATCTGAGGTACTGGGACGGGAACTGTTGCCGGTGTAAGACGATCAGATATTTGCTTAATGGAAGTCAGCATCTCCGACAGAAGATGACAATGTCTAGCCATTAAGGCCTCTTGCTGAACCAGGGCGGCTTCGTGGCGTTGGACAGTCTCCTGGTGGTGGGACAGCATGGCAAAAAGGTCCTGGGAACTGGCTGCCTCTGGGTTCATTTTTGGCTCTGTGTTTCTGTCAGGACCCGGTTACAAACCTGGGTCTCCGGAGTGAGAAACAGTCACTTAACCAACTGAGCCACGAATAGTCAGCAGAACCCAGAAGATGAGGCAGACACAGCAGTACTTAAGACGGTGTATTTAATAAAGTAAAAAGGAGAAGTCCTTAAATACAAAAATGGCAAATCCAAAAGGTGGTAGGAATAGCACAAAAAAGCCTCAAGAGATACTCAAAAACAAAAACAGAATTCCACAAGAGCATCCACCGGAATCGACAAGAATACACAGAACACTAGGGCTGGGTGCTAACATACAAACACAGAGCACAGAACTGAGGGAAACTAAGGGTTTAAATACAATCAGAGGAAACGAGGCACAGGTGCAAATAATAATGGGGAACAAGGGAAAAAACATAAGGTCAAAAAGCACAATGGGGGCATCTAGTGACCAAAACCCGGAACAACCCTGGCCAAATCCTGACACATTCATTGTCTAATCTAACTGGTTCCCTGAGACACAGTTGTAGTCGAAAGTTACATACACTTAGGTTTCAGTCATTAAAACTAGTTTTTCAACCAATCCACAAATTTCTTGTTAAGAAACTATAGGTTTGGCAAGTCGGTTAGGACATCTACTTTGTACATGACACAAGTCATTTTTTCTGACAATTGTTTACAAATATATTATTTCACTTATAACTCACTGTATCACAATTCTAGTGGGTCAGAAGTTTACACACACCAAGTTGGCTGTGCCTTTAAACAGCTTTGAAAATTCCAGAAATTATGTCATGGCTTTAAAAGCTTCTGATAGGCTATTGAGTCAATTGGAGGTGTACCTGTGGATATATTTCAAGGCCTTCCTTCAAACTCAGTACCTCTTTGCTTGACATCATGGGGAAATTAAAGAAAATCAACCAAGACCTCAGTATTTTTTTTCCACCACGTTCATCTGTACAAACAATAGTACGCAATGGGACCATGGGCCCAGCCATCATACTGCTCAGGAAGACGCTCAGACGCGTTCTGTCTCCTAGAGATTAACGTATTTTGGTGCGAAAAGTTAAAATCAATCCCAGAACTACAGCAAAGAACAAAGAAGATGCTGGAGGTAACAGGTAGAAAGGTATCTATATCCACAGTAAAATGAGTCCTATATCAACATAACCTGAAAGACCGCTCAGCAAGGAATAAGCCACTGTTCCAAAGCTGCCATAAAAAAGCCAGACTACGCTTTGCAACTGCACATGGGGACAAAGATTGTACTATTTGGAGAAATGTCCTCTGCTCTGATGAAACAGAAATAGAACTGCTTGGCCATAATGACCATCATTATGTTTGGAGGAAAAAGTCTTGATGGCCGAAGAACATCCCAACCGTGAAGCACGGGGTGGCAGCATCATGATGTGGGGATGCTTTGCTGCAGGAGGGACTGGTGAACTTCACAAAATAGATGGCATCATGAGGATGGAAAATTACGTGAATATATTGAAGCAACATCTCAAGACATCAGTCAGGAAGAAAAAGCTTGGTTGCAAATGGGTCTTCCAAATGGACATTGACCCCAAGCATACCTCCAAAGTTGTGGCAAAATGGCTTAAGGACAACAAAGTCAAGGTATTGGAGTGGCCATCACAAAGCCCTGACCTCAGTCCTCTAGAAAATGTGTGGGCAGAACTGAAAAAGCGTGTGCGGGCAAGGAGGCCTACAAACCTGACTCAGTTACATCAGGAGGAATGGGACAAAATTCACCAAACTTATTGTGGGAAGCTTGTGGAAGGCTACTCAACATGTTTAACCCAAGTTAAACAATTTAAAGACAATGCTATGAAATACTAATTGAGTGTATGTAAACGTCCAACCTGCTGGGAATGTGATGAAAGAAATGCAAACTGAAATAAATCATTCTCTCTACTATTATTCTGACATTTCACATTCTTAAAATAAAGTGGTGATCCTAACTGACCCAAGACAGGGAATTTTTACTAGGATGAAATGTCAGGAATTGTGAAAAACTGAGTTTAAATATATTTGGCTAAGGTGTATGTAAACTTTCGACTTCAACTGTACATTCCAGGTACAACTTCCAGGAACTTGTGGTCAGTAATCTTATGAAAACATACAGCTTTAGAGCAATTTAGTAGGCATGTCATAATACAAGGTGCTTATGGTGCAAAATGGGTGGAATTGTTCCTTGCATGTTCATACAAATACTAATTTGAAGTGTCCTGCTAGACTTCTGTCTGAGGGAGGAGAAGTCTAGATTAATCACTTTTCCATTAAGCATCAACCGATCCTTTTCCTATTTAATGCATTTTATATGAACAGATCTTTCATTGTGAATCTTAATTTTATATGTTATACATGCTATGCAACAGTTAGCCTATACATTTGCTTCCTTGATTACACTTAACAGATGGACCTGTTCTGCTGGCTGAGCTGAGGAGGTTTTGCTAACCACATCCCAAAGACAGAATTGTGTCATTATTTACAGTTATATGGATAAGTAGCCAATTATATATTGAGGGGCTTGCGAACTGTAACCCTTACTTTGTATCAAATCTCTCCAAATTCTCTCCAAATTGGTCTACAAGGACAAGTTATGGCCTGGTTTAGATCTTGTCTGTCAGAAAGGTATCAGTTTGCCTCTGTGGATGGTTTGTCCTCTGACAAATCAACTGTAAATGCCAGTGTTCCTCATGGCTCCGTTTTAGGACCACAATTGTTTTCACAATATATTTTTTACAATATGTTTTGAAAGGCACTGGAGTAACGAACCGCCCTTACGGTCTCTGCCTGGCCGGTTCCCCTCTCTCCACTGGGATTCTCTGCCTCTAACCCTATTACAGGGGCTGAGTCACTGGCTTACTGGTGCTCTTCCATGCCGTCCCTAGGAGGGGAGCGTGACTTGAGTATTTTGAGTCACTGACGTGATTTTCCTGCCCGGGTTGGTGACCTCTCTTGGGTTGTGCCGTGCCAGAGATCTTTGTGGGCTATACTCGGCCTTGTCTCAGGATGGTAAGTTGGTGGTTGAAGATATCCCTCTAGTGGTATGCGGACAGAGCTTTGGCAAAGTGGGTGGGGTTAAATCCTGCCTGTCCGAGGGTATCGTTGGACGGGGCCACAGTGTCTCCCGACCACTCCTGTGTCAGTCTCCATTATTATGCTTCAGTAGTTTGTGTCGGGGGGCTAGGGTCAGTCGGTTATATCTGGAGTATTTCTCCTGTCTTATCTGGTGTCCTGTGAGAATTTAAGTATGCTCTCTATAATTTTCTCTCTTTCTTCCCATCTCTCTCTCGAATGACCTGAGCCCTAGGACCATGCCTCAGGACTACCTGGCCTGATGACTCCTAGCTGTCCCCAGTCCACCTGGTCGTGCTGCTGCTCCAGTTTCAACTGTTCTGCCTGCAGTTATAGAACCCTGACCTGTTCACCGGATGTGATACCTGTCCCAGACCTGCTGTTTTCAACTCTCTAGAGACAGCAGGAGTGGTAGAGATACTCTGAATGATCGGCTATGAAAAGCCAACTGACATTTACTCCTGAGATGCTGACCTGTTTCACCCTCGCCAATCACTGTAATTATTATTATTTGACCCTGCTGGTCATCTATGAACATTTGAACATCTTGGCCATGTTCTGTTGTAATCTCTACCCGGCACAGCCAGAAGAGGACTGGTCACCCCTCAGAGCCAGGTTCCTCTCTAGGTTTCTTCCTAGGAGTTTTTCTTAGCCACCGTGCTTCTACACCTGCATTGATTGTGGTTTGGGTTTTAGGCTGGGTTTCTGTACAGCACTTTGTGACATCAGCTGATGTAAGGGCTTTATAAATACATTTGATTGATATGTGTCTTCTTTGATTGTCTCATTATCTGCATACCCTACTAAGGTCCACATCAATTATATATCTATAACTGGGATAGAACCTGAATGGTTGAACAGGTTCAAAGTTTATATTAGGTAGTGTAACATACACATGTGCCTTGTCTGTCTAGGTATCTTGTTTTATTGAAAACATTTTATTTTCATAAAAACTGCTATGCAATACTTTGCACATGAAAGACAGGATACAATATACCTTTGTCAACCATACTTGGCTTTGTTTAATAGGAACTAATTCAATATGCACAGAATGCTCAAGAGGTGTAGTCTGACAGAATAATTTGAGGAAGACAAAACTTCCCCGTAGGCACAGCAATCATCATACTTGCAAATTGATTTGTTATATATTATGGATAAAAACATGTTTGGCATGTCATGACAGGCTTCAGTTCTGAGTTGTACTAAATACTTAGAACTAAAACTTGATTCGCAGGGAAATGGGATACCTAGTCATTTGCACAACTGAACACATTCAACCAAAGTGTGTCTTCCACATTTAACCCAACACCTCTGAATCAGAGTGGTTCGGGTGGCTGCCTTAATGGACATCAATGGCACCCAAGGAGCAGTTGTTGTTCTCTGCCTTGCTCCAGGGAAGAACTGCAGATTTTTTCCACTTGGCCGTCTCAGGGATGCGAACCAGCAACCTGTTCGTCACTGGCCCAACGCTTGTTCGCTAGGCTACCACTGTGGGTGGATAAACATAGTTAACGTTTATTTCTTTGAATCAAAACCATTCAGTATGTCTTTTATACTCTGCTAAACTATTGTGTGCACAAATATACATACAGTCAGGTCCATAATTATTGGCACCCTTGATAAAGCTGAGAAAAAAATACTGAATAAAATAAATACAAATACCGAGCTATATGCCATGCAATGAAAACATGTAAAATTGTCTAATTTTATACTAATACAATTGCTCAGAGAAAGATTTTGTTGAACAAGCAATTCAAAATAAAAATACAAAAAAGTGGTCCAAATGAAAGCTTCCTCTACCATCCGTCCTATTAGCCAATGTACAATCATTGGATAACAAAATAGACAAGCTACGATCAAGAATATCCTACAAACGGGACATTAACTGTAATATCTTATGTTTCACAGAGTCGTGGCTGAATGCCGACATGGATAAAATACAGCTGGCGGGGTTGATGCTGCATCGGCAAGATAGAACAGCTGCCCCCGGTAAGATAAGGGGTGCAGTCTGTGTATTTGTAAACAACAGCTGGTGCAGAAAATCTAACATTAAGGAAGTCTCGAGGTTTGCGCGCCTGAGGTAGAATATCTCACGATAAGGTATTTACCACTATTTACCAAGAAAGTTGTCGTCTATATTTTTTGTAGCTATCTATTTACCACCACAAACTAATGCTGCCATTAGAAGTCCCCACACAATGAGCTGTATTAAGCAAACAGGAAAATGGTCATCCAGAGGCAGCGCTCCTCGTGTCCAGGGACTTTAAGGCAGGGAAACTTAAATCTGTTTAACATAATTTCTATGCTCGCGTCGAGGTAAGAAACACTGAAGCATGAATGAGAGCATCAGCGCTTCCGGACGACTGTGTGATCACGCTCTCCGTAGCCGATGTGAGTAAAACCTTTAAACAGGTCAACATTCAGAAGGCTTACCAGGACGTGTATTCCGAGCATGTGCTGACCAACTGGCAAGTGTCTTCACTGACATATTCAACCTGTCCCTGACCCAGTCTGTAATAACATGCTTCAAGCAGATCACCATAGTTCCTGTGCCCAAGAACACTAAGGTAACCTGCCTAAATGACTACCAACCCGTAGCACTCATGTCTGTAGCCATACAGTGCTTTGAAAGGCTGGTCATGGCTCACATCAACACCATTATCCCAGAAACCCTAGACCCACTCCAATTTGCATAACACCCAAACAGATCCACAGATGATGCAATCTCTATTGCACTCCACACTGCCCTTCCCACCTGGAAAAAAGAAACACCTTCATGAGAATGCTATTCATTGACTACAGCTCAGCGTTCAACACCATAGTGTCCTCAAAGCGCATCCCAAATCAAATGACCCAGGGACTAAACACCTCCGTCTGCAACTGGATCCTGGACTTCCTGATAGGCCTCCCCCAGGTGATAAGGGTAGGTACCTACACATCTGCCATGCTGATTCTCAACACAGGGGCCCCTCAGGGGTGCGTGCTCAGTCCCCTGCTGTACTCCCTGTTCACCCATGATTGCATGTCCAGGCACGGATCCAACACCATCATCAGGTTTGCCGACGACACAACAATGGTATGCCTGATCACCGACAACGATGAGACAGCCTAAGGAGGAGGTCAGAGACCTGGCTGTGTGGTGCCAGGATAACAATCTCTCCCTAAATGTGATCAAGACAAAGGAGATGATTGTGGACTACAGGAAAAGGAGGACCGAGCACACCCCCATTCTCATCGACAGGGTTGTAGTGGGGCAAGTTGAGAGCTTCAAGTTCCTTGGTGTCCACATCACCAACAAACTATCACGACAAAGCCTATTCCCCCTCAGGAGACTGAAAAGATTTGGCATGGGTCCTCAGATCCTCAAAATGTTCTACAGCTGCACTAGAGTATCCTGACTGGTTGCGTCACTGCCTGGTATGGCAACTGCTCAGCCTCCAACCACAAGGCTCTACAGAGTGTAGTGCATACGGCCCAGTACATCACTGGGGCCAAGCTTCCTGCCATCCAGGACCTCTATACCAGGCGGCATCAGAGGAAGGCCTTAAAAATTGTCAATGACTCCAGCCACCCTAGTCATAGACCGTTCTCTCTGCTACCGCATGGCAAGCGGTACCGGAGCTTGAAGTCTAGGTCCAAAAGGATTCTTAACAGCTTCTACCCCCAAGCGATATGACTCCTGAGCAGCTAATCAAATGGCTAACCAGATTATTTGCATTGTCTCCACCCCCTCTTTTACAGTGCTGCTATTCCTTACTTATTATCTATGCATCATCACTAACTCTATCTATATGGACACATTACCTCAACTAACCTGTGCCCCCGCCCCCGGTACCCGCTGTATATCGTCTCACTACTGTTATTTTATTGCTGCTCTTTAATTATTTTTAACTTATCTATTTTTTACCTTCTTTTTCTAAAAAATGCATTGTTGGTTAGGGTTTTGTAAGTAAGCATTTCACTGTTGAATTTGGCGCATGTGACAAATACAATTTGAATTGACCAGTGGAAGCAAAATAACCCTATGACATAAGACCCACCACCATACTTTACCGTAGATCTTTTATGAAGTACTTTTCTGCATATGCTTCCATTTTTGACGCCAGACCCACCACTGGTGTGCGTGGTCAAAGAGCTCTATTTTCATGTAATCTGACCAGTGCGTTATCCTCGCAAGGGGAGGGAGCTAGAATACTGAAAACAGAAGTGCCATTACTTGTTAAAATATCTTTCTCTGAGCAATTATATAACTAAAATGTCATATTTTTTGGGCACAACAATATGGCTCAGTATTTGTTTTATTTATTTATTTTACAGTCTTTTTTGCTCATCTTAATAAATGGTGCCAATAATTATGGACCTAACTATATCCAATTATTCCACAAATGTACAGTATCAAGTTAAATCTCAGTCTGAGTCTGAGTCTCAAGTCTGAGAATCTGACCGTCTCTTATTTGAGGCTGTCACAAAATGTACTCTCTGCTGGGTGGGGGAGGTAGCTTGAGCTATTTCCGTTGTGATTGTCAGATAATTATAACATGTTGTAGAGACACAAGAAAGATGAGAAGGTTCACTCCATTACCTGCCTGCCAGCATTATCTCTCCTTTCACATAGCTATGCATACCAATTAGTGGAATCAAATTGACAGCAAGGGCATTTTAAAATCAACCCCAGATATTTGTTGCTTGGGCTAGCAATGGGTGCATCGTTGACACATTGTCACCAAATCAGTCAGACTGTTAAAACCAAATTATAAGGACAGGTGAGTACATACCATGGTTAAAGTTAAAGTTAGAAGATTTCAGTCGTATAATATAGGAAAGAGCGTTTTCATATCAACCATGTTCTTGCGCCTTGCAATAGCCTGATCCTATTTCCAAAGATTGCGAAGTCTTAATTTAAATTGGCACATTTAATTTACCTCTTGCAGTCAACTTCATTTAAATGATGGATTGCTTTGTATGAGTAGAATTGAACTTTTGAAAGGAGAAGGAAATAGTGGATGAGCTATCAATTAAACAAACTTGAGCTGCCACTTCATTAATCAGGGAGGAAAGGTTCTGTACCCCGCCCGGAATGAGAGGCCTGGCAATCAGGGGAAGGCCTGACTTAAAGGGACCAAGATATACCCTTCTCTTCACAATGTGGCCCTAATGGACAATGATGGAGATACCTGTGCTGACACTGGTTAATTCCAATGAGTGTGTATTTCAGACAGCTTGAGAAAATAAAAACATTTGTTCCTAACATTGATGAATAGGCAATCTGTGTGCACACAAAACAACTCTTAAAACTACATAATGGGATACTTTGAGACCATTTCACAACACATTGGCCTATGGTTTGCAAAGTATTAGTATTTAAGAATGAGAAGAGATGAATGAAGATTAGGATTCGATTATCAGGAAAATTTGTCTTGTTGCTTGACTGGAGTAAAAACTTGCACTCCCTGTCTCCCACACAGAAACTCTTGGGGTAATAATTCCACCCATGCTACGGAAGGTACTGGTTGAAAACACTTACAACCATCAAAACCTGCCAAGAACAAGACAGTGGAGAAACTCAGACTAACTTCTACAACAGGTTTAGACATTTTAGAAATACAGCACCTTTTACAAAGAAGCCGAAAGAAACTCACCTAGGCTCTTGCCAAGCTCTTCAGAAGTCAAGACAGTCATAAAAGCTACCAAAAAATGTAAATATCAAACCCGACAACATTGCCGAAGAACTGCTCACGGCAAACACTGCCACCCTGACCAACTTGCTATCCACTCTTCAAAGTGATCTGAAGAACATGGAAGATGCTCACAGACTGGTTACATGATTGTCAAACTTCCAGAGAAAGGAGACACTGAGGACTGCAACATGAGGAGAGGTGCCACCCCACTGGGGACAGACGTCATTCAAAAGTGTAGTTTTGATTTACATTTGTTTGAGTTGTCAACTAACCGGACTTCAACGTGGAGTCAAGCAAAAAGTTAACGTCATTGGATTTTGTTTAAGAGTTGGGTGATAAAAACACGTACTTCCCTTACGTTGATGACTTTATACAAATCCAATCAGTTTTCCACATTGATTCAACGTCAACATGTATAATATTTGGGATTGAAATGACGCAGAAACAATGTTGCTTCAAGTCCAAAATGATTGGCACCCTTGATAAAGATGAGCAAAAAATACTGTAGAAAATAAAACTAAGCTATTTTATGCTCCAAAAAAAAATATATATACTAATAACATTTCTCAGAGAAAGAGATTTTGTTTAACAAGTAATATTTTTTTCTCAAAAAGATAGATGTCAAAATGATTAATACCTCTGTTTTCAATACCTCATCTTGCAATAATGGCACTGAGCCTTTTCCTAAAAAAAACGAGATTTGAGATCACATTGGGAGGGATCTTAGATGATTCCTCCATACAGAATTATTCCAGATCCTTGATATCCTTTGTCTGAGCTTATGGACTGTCCTCTTCAACTACAGGTTTTCAATAGGGTTCTATTCCAGAGACTGAGTTGGTCATAGCAAAATGTCGATTTTGTGTTCAATTAAACCGTTCTATGCAGCTTTTGATGTGCTTATTGTCTTATTGGAAGATCCACTTGCGGCCAAGTTTCAGGCTCCTGGCAGAGGCAACCAGGCTAAAATGTCCTGGCACTGGGGAAAGTTCATGATGCTGTTGACCTTAACTGGCCCCAGGACCAGTGGAAGCAAAATAGTCCTATGACATCAAAGATCCACCACCACATTTCAAATCAAATAAAATTAGATTTGTCACATGCGCCGAATACAACAAGTGTAGACTTTACAGTGAAATGCTTACATACTTCTTAAGGCTAGGCGTCCCGCTAGCGGGACACCTGTCGACAACATCCGGTGAAATTGGAGGGCGTGCAATTCAAATAAATAATCGTAATATTATACATTTATGAAATTACAAGTATCTTATATTGTTTTAAAGCTTACATTCTTGTTAATCTAACTGCATTGTCTGATTTAAATAGGCTTTACAGCGAAAGCATATCATGCGATTGTTTGAGGACAGCGCACCACATCAACATATTTTTCAACCAGCACAGGCTTCATAAAATCACAAATTGAGATTAAATAAATCACTTACTAGTTAGATAAATCTTTCTTTATATCCCAAAAAGTGTAACGTAGTATCTGGGATCTACATCTGTTTATATTAGTTACTGTGCTGTTACTAAGCAGTAATGCATTACGGCAGTGTAACGTTACTACACCTAATAGGAAATGCACATGCGCACTGGAATGCCGGGAACTGTAGAGCTCGAGGGGTTTTTGACTAAAGGAAAACTAACTGTACTCCCGTCTCCTGCCTGGTCATTTCTCCACAACACAAATATTACAGTGGCGACGAGGATGGGATTCGAACCCACGCGTGCAAAGCATCTCAAAGCATTTCAAAGGTCTAAGCCAAGTTGCTGCAGATGTGGGGGAGATAATCATCAGCACAGTGAATGTCAATTCCAAAATGAAAAGTGCCACAATTGTGGAAAGGTTGGACATTTACAGAGAGTGTGTAAGGCCTCAAAACGCACAGCAAGAGCAAACAAAGTGTCAGACGCAGCACAAGAAGAGGAAGGTACAACGGAAACAGTAGTGGAACTGTTCACAGTGTACACAGCTCAACAATTAAAAGATGGAATCTATCTCAACATGGAGTTAGCGGGAAAACCAGTAAAAATGCAGCTGGACACCGGAGCGTCTGTATCTCTGGTTCCAGAGAGACTCTACAAAGAAAAACTGAAAGAGTGCCCTCTTCAGCCCGCGTCCATCCGCCTTTCTTCATACACTGGTGACACTATTCCTGTGTTAGGGCAGATCCAGGTACCAGTCCGGTATGAGGGGAAGGAGTGGACGCTAGGAGTGGACGCTCATTGTTAAAGGAGAAAAATCAGCCTTGCTAGGCAGAAACTGGCTACAAAAGATCAAGTTGAACTGGGGAGAAATCTTCAGTCTGAGAAATTACAAACCAGTGAGTCAGGCTACACTCACTAACATGCTGGAGAAGCACAAAGAACTTTTCAAAGATGGCTACGGTGAAATACAAGACTTCACAGCAAAAGTCAGAGTGCAAGAAGGAACCAAGCCTATCTTTCACAAACCACGTCCAGTTCCCTATGCTCTTAAGGAAGCAGTAGAGAAGGAACTGGACCGCCTACACAAGAATAACATAATCACGAAAGTAGCGAGGAGCGACTGGGCCGCTCCGATTGTTGTAGTCCCAAAGAAAGACAAGACCGTCAGAATGTACGGTGACTACAAGGTCACAGTAAATCGCTGCATACTACCAGAGGAATATCCATTACCAAACATAGAAGATCTGTTTGCCACTCTGGCTGGTGGGAAGGTTTTCAGTAAGCTGGACCTGGCATTCGCTTATCAGCAACTGAAGCTGGATCCGGAGTCAGAACAGTATCTGACCATCAATACACACAAGGGGCTATTCAGATTCAATCGGTTGGCCTATGGAATCTCGACAGCTCCAGCGATATTCCAACAAATGGATCAGATCTTGGACGGTATAGACCATGTTGTGTGCTTCATGGACGACATCCTCGTGTCAGCATCAACCATTGGAGAGCACCTTGTAGTGCTGGACAAAGTGATGTCAAGACTGGAGAAATACGGAGTGAGAATGAAACGCAGCAAGTGTGAGTTCCTCCAGGACTCAGTGGAGTATCTTGGATACAAGATTGATGCACAAGGCCTGCACCCAACCAACAGCAAGGTGGAAGCAATCGTAAACGCACCAGCACCCACAAATATCTCAGAGCTGAGGTCATTTTTGGGGCTCCTGAACTATTACGGAAAGTTTGTGGCAAACTTGTCCACATTGTTGCATCCGCTTCACCAACTGCTGCAGGCCGATACAAAGTGGAATTGGTTCCCACAATGCGAAGAAGCATTCAAGACTTGCAAACAGCGTCTGCTAAAGAGCAAGTGGCTTGCCCACTATAACACAGAGATGAAGCTGAGACTCGCGTGTGATGCATCTCCATACAGAGTAGGAGCAGTCATCTCACATGTTCTACCGTCAGGTGAAGAACACCCTATTGCATTTGCATCACAGACTCTGTCACCAAGTGGGAAAAATTATGCTCAAATTGAGAAGGAAGCCCTGAGCATAATATTCGGAGTGAAGAAGTTTCACAAATACCTCTACGGAAGGAAGTTCCAACTGCTGACAGATCACAAGCCTCTGTTGGCCATCCTTGGACCAAAATCAGCTATACCAACCCTTGCTGCACTTCGAATGCAACGTTGGGCTCTGATATTGTTAGCCTACGACTACGAGATTGAGTACAGACGATCCAGTGATCACGCAAATGCCGATGCACTATCAAGACTACCATGCAATAGTGGCTCCGACAGTGAAGAAGATAGAACAGTCTTCCAGATCTCTCTCATTGATGAACTGCCCATATCTGCTTCTGACATAGCAGAGGAAACAAGGAAAGACCCAGTGCTTTCCAAAGTCTTGGACTTAACATTAGGCGGTTAGACGATAACCTTCGTCCATTCATCGACAAGAAAGACCAGTTGTCCACTGATCAAGGGTGTGTTCTGTGGGGATCAAGGGTGGTGGTACCTCACAAATTCCAGAAGAGACTGCTATCTGACCTGCATGAGGGACATCCAAGGATCACTCGAATGAAAGCACTCGCTCGCAGTTATCTGTGGTGGCGTGGACTGGATCAGGACATTCAACAGCATGTAGGCCACTGTTCACCTTGTGAAGCTGTTCGCAACAAGCCTACTGCTGCACCTCTTCATCCATGGTCCTGGACTGCTACACCTTGGGAACGCATCCATGTGGATTACACCGAAATTGACAAGCAACATTTCCTTGTTGTCGTCGATGTCCATTCCAAGTGGATGGAAGTGTTCCCTACTCAACTGACCACAGCTGAGAAGACCATCAATCTTCTCGGACACCTGTCAAGGAGCTCGTATCGGACAATGCCTCCCCCCGTTCACCTCAAACGATTTTGAAATGTTTCTCAAGAACAACGGAGTAAGGCACATCCTGTCACCACCTTACCATCCGGCATCAAACGGAGCAGCGGAGAGAGCCGTGCAAACCTTTAAGAAGGCCTGGACTAGACTCGAGGTTCAGTCTGTGCCCATCCACCAAAGGCTTCCCCGGTTCCTGTTTACTTACCGTAACACCCCACACACAGTAACGGAATGTACACCAGCTGAACTGTTTCTGAAACGCCAACCACGTACCCGGCTGACATTGTTGAAACCAGACTTGTCAAGCACTGTGGCAAAGCACCAGCTACAGCAGAAGAAAGCTCATGACAGACACTCAAAGACTGTCAGAGAATTCAAAGAGGAAGAGAGGGTGATGGTACGTGATTTCAGACACCCCAAGCGCCTGTGGAACTCAGGTGTGATCTTGCAACGCAGAGGACCTTTGACTTACCAAGTCCAAATTGGTCTTCGCCAGGTCAACGTTCATGTGGATCATCTGCTACGGTCCAACGCCCCAGCAGAGACATGCCGAGAGAACAAGAACAATAACGACCCCCAGGACTATTCTCCTGACTGTGGACGTACGGGAGAGACAGAGCCTGACCTTCCACCCGAACCTGGCCCACCACAGGAAGCCCAGGAGGAGCGGAGATATCCTATTCGACAGCGAAGGGCACCTCAAAAGCTTGACCTGTGAGTTGAGCTGGTTAAGGAGGTAATGGACAGCAAAACAAACACTTTAATATGTCCTAGATAAAAGGAAAGAAAAAGGACATTACCTGGGTTAGTTATTAGGACACAAACTCCATCTTCGGGGCAGAATAATCCCCTGGATTTGTGCTGGGCTCTATAATGTCTGCTTCAACCCAGTAGTTGAAAAATGTTTAAGAATGCATTGTTCAGATATTGCATTAGTAGTTACCTAACATATTTACCTTGTTCTCTGGGAGTTAAACACTATGGGGGAGGAGTGTAGTATCTGGGATCTACATCTGTTTATATTAGTTACTGTGCTGTTACTAAGCAGTAATGCATTACGGCAGTGTAACGTTACTACACCTAATAGGAAATGCACATGCGCACTGGAATGCTGGGAACTGTAGAGCTCGAGGGGTTTTTGACTAAAGGAAAAATAACTGTACTCCCGTCTCCTGCCTGGTCATTTCTCCACAACACAAATATTACAGGCGCCATCAATTTCAGTAATCCACTCGTTCAACATGCGGACAAAGGATTCCAAAAAGCTACCCCTAAACTTTTTTCAAACAAATCAAACTATGTTTCTATGTAATCCTCAGGTATCTTAAAATGTAAATAAACTATAATATTTCATACGGAAAGATGTATGTTCAATGGAAATGTAAAATTAGCAGGCGCACCTCATTAGCAGGCGCACCGACAGACTGATTTTGAACTGGGACTCTTTGCACAAAAACTCAAAATTCTTGCTCGTTTTTGAATAAACAAGCCTGAAACAATGAACAAAGACTGTTGATATCTAGTAGGAATTGCAATCTGGGAGCTGGAATTACATAGAACCCATAGCTTTGCATTATAAGAGCCTCGGAGCTTAAAAAAAATCTGGTTGGTTTTTCTTTGGATTTTTTGCCTGACATATCAATTGTGTTATAGTCTCATACATTATTTTAACATTTCTACAAACACAAACTGTTTTCTATCCAATGCTACCAAATGTATGCATATCCTGGCTTCTGGGCCTGAGTAACAGGCAGTTTACTTTGGGCACGTCAGTCGGGTGGAGATTCAGGAAATGTAAACCCCTGGACTTTGCTAAACAGCATTGGCACTTGGACTGGAAACGGTACCATGGTCAGATGATATGAAAATAGAGCTCATGGCCACGCACAGCAGTAGAGGATTTGGTGTCACAATAAGGATTCATAAGCAGAAAAGAACCCCAAATACTCACTTAGATAATTCCTTTGATGATACAGCAATAGTACTACAAGGATATAACCTATACAGAAAATACAGGAATTTCTAGGGAGGTGGTGTTGCTGTATATATTCACAGCCATATTCATGTGAGCTTAGAAAGGATCTTGTGTCAAATGTTGTTGAAGTGTTGTAGTTGTAAGTTCACCTGCCTCATCTAAAGCCTTTTCTTTTGGGATGCTACTATAGGCCACCAAGTGCTAAGGGGTACGCGCAATGCCGTCGGGGATACGCCAAATAATAATAATCTTCACATTTTCAAACAGTACATTTATATTTTCCAACAGGCTATACATTTCGGTGAGATTTTTTTCTTGCCTGAGTAGCCTCATTTCACTGCCAAAAATAAAATTAAACAATCTAGTGTTCAGCAAAATAACAACACAATGTCAAATACAGGTAGCCTAGCCAAATAATTAACATATAATCATATTAACTGTTACTCTCTCACGGGAAACCTTCACTCTTGCGGACACATTTAGAAATGAAACATGACAATTTGAAAAATAAGCCACAGGAGTTTTTTGAGTGAGAATAAAGATGACTTTCGAGAATTACGTCATGTATAAAAGAAACAGATACCATTAATAAGAAGGGGCTAGAAGCGTCTTATATGGTGAGCTATCGAGTGGCTAGGACAGGCACAATTGTGGAGGACTTAATTCTTCCTGCTGCCGTGGATATGGCTGGGAAAATGCTGGGGAAAAAGGCCCAAAAAACTATACAGACAATGTCTTCATCAAACAACACTGTTTCACAATGCATCAATGACATTGCAGGAGATGTTTTCAAACAATTACTGCTTCGCATACAAGCCAGTGAATTATATACGCTACAGCTGGATGAGTCAACAGACATGGCCGGCCCTGGCACAGCTCCTGGTGGGGGGCAATTAAGGAAGACATCCTCTTCTGCAAACCACTGGAAACCAGGACAAAATGAGAGGATATTTTTAAAGTACTGGACAGCTTTGTGACATCAAATGGACTTGTGGTCAAGATGTGTTGGTATCTGTACTGATAGCGCAAAAGGCATGACAGGGTGACATAGCGTGCAAGCAGTTGCTCCCGACGCCACTTGGGTACACTGCAGCATCCACCAAAAGAATCTTGCTGCCAAGGGAATGCCTGACAGCTTGAAAGGAGTTTTGAACACTACAGTGAAAATGTTTTACTTTGTTAAAGCAAGGCCCCTGAACTCTCGTGTAGTATCTGCATTATGCAATGATATGGGCAGCGACCATGTAACGGTTTTACAACATACAGAACTGCGCTGGTTATCAAGGGAAAACGATTAACATGTTTTTCTTAATTGAGAGACGAGCTTTAAGGTTGTTTTCTTTACTGACCACACTTTTCACCTGTCTGACCGCTTGCATGATGACTAGTTTCTCACATGACTGGCCTATTTGGGTGATGTTTTTTCTCGCCTGATGGATCTGAATCTAGGATCAAATCATATTTTATTGGTCACATACACATGGTTAGCAGATGCTAATGCGAGTGTAGCGAAATGCTTGTGCTTCTAGTTCCGACCGTGCAGTAATATCTAACAAGCAATCTCACAATTTCACAACAACTACCTTATAGACACACAGGTGTAAAGGAATTAATAAGAATATGTACACATAAATATATGGATGAGCGATGGCCAAACGACATATGCAAGATGCAGTAGATGATATAGAGTACAGTATATTACATATGAGATGAGTAATGTAGGGTGTGTGAACATTATATAAAGTAGCATTGTTAAAAGTGACTAGTGATTAATCTATTACATCCATTTTTTTTATTATTGAAGTGGCTAGAGATTTGATTCAGTATGTTGCCAGCAGCCACTTAATGTTAGTAATGGCTGTTTAACAGTCTGATGGCCTTGAGATAGAAGCTGTTTTTCAGTCTCTCGGTCCCAGCTTTGATGCAACTGTACTGACCTCGCCTTCTGGATGATAGCGGGGTGAACAGGTAGCGGCTCGGGTGGTAGTTGTCCTTGATTATCTTTAAGGCCTTCCTGTGTCATTGAGTGCTGTAGGTGTCCTGGAGGGCAGGTAGTTTGCCCCCGATGATGCGTTGTGCAGACCTCACTACTCTCTGGAGAGCCTTACGGTTGTGGGCGGAGCAGTTGCTGTACCAGGCGGTGATACAGCACTCGATTGTGCATCTGTAAAGGTTTGAGAGTGTTTCGGTGACAAGCCATATTTCTTCAGTCTCCTGAAGTTGAAAAGGCGCTGTTGCGCCTTCTTCACCACGCTGTCTGTGTGGGTGGACCATTTCAGTTTGTCCATAATGTGTATGCCGAGGAACTTTCCACCTTCTCCACTACTGTCCCGTTGATGTTAATAGGGGGCTGCTCCCTCTGCTGGATTAGTATAAATTGGAGCTCTTTTCTGTCTGCATTAACAAAGACAACGCACAAAGGTGTGCAAATGAACTCAAGCCCACAGACAATGTCAAATGTGATATAGCGAAGGTGAGCTGGGTGCGCAATTACTTTCCTGAACGACACAAACAACTGGATTCGTTATCCCTTTCATGCGCTGCCTCCTGTCCACTTACTGATTTCTGAACAAGAGAGGCTCATTTATTTATTTTTTATTTGTATTTTTTTCACCTTTATTTAACCAGGTAGTGTCATGTCTTGTTATGTCTGTTCCTGTCCTTTCTCTTCACTCTGTCTCTCTCTGCTGGTCTTTTTAGGTTACCTTCTCTGTCTCTCATTCTTCAGCTGTTCTACATCTCCCCTAACTAGCTCATTCACTCTTTCTCACCTGTTCTCTCTTCCCCCTCTGATTAGGTCTCTATTTCTCTCTCTGTTCCTGCTACTTTCAGTGTCTGATTCTCGTTTGTGTTTTTCATGCCAGAAGCAGGCTGTCGTCTCTTTTGCTTCCACCTTGTCCTATCCTGTCGGAGTCTGCCTGGCAGGTGCATCCTGCATTATACTAACGTTCTTTTGTTCCATTGACAACGTTGGAAGAGGATTTATGCCATTCCTGTTTTTTCATTAAAGAACTCTGTTTTCTGTTAAAACCGCTTTTGGGTCTTCACTCAAGTACATAACAGGTAGGCTAGTTGAGAACAAGTTCTCATTTACAACTGCGACCTGGCCAAGATAAAGCATAGCAGTGTGAACAGACAACAACACAGAGTTACACATGGAGTAAACAATTAACAAGTCAATAACACAGTAGAAAAAAAGAAGAAAAAAAGTCCATATACATTATGTGCAAAAGGCATGAGGAGGTAGGCGAATAATTACAATTTTGCAGATTAACACCGGAGTGATAAATGATCAGATGGTCATGTACAGGTAGAGATACTGGTGTGCAAAAGAGCAGAAAAGTAATTAATATAAACAGTATGGGAGATGAGGTAGGTAAATTGGGTGGGCTATTTACTGATAGACTATGTACAGCTGCAGCGATCGGTTAGCTGCTCAGATAGCAAATGTTTAAAGTTAGTGAGGGAGATAAAAGTTTCCAACTTCAGCGATTTTTGCAATTCGTTCCAGTCACAGGCAGCAGAGAACTGGAACGAAAGGCAGCCAAATGAGGTGTTGGCTTTAGGGATGATCAGTGAGATACATCTTCTGGAGCGCGTGCTACGGGTGGGTGTTGCCATCGTGACCAGTGAACTGAGATAAGGCGGAGCTTTACCTAGCATGGACTTGTAGATGAACTGGAACCAGTGGGTCTGGCGACGAATATGTAGCGAGCGCCAGCCGACTAAAGCATACAGGTCGCAGTGGTGGGTGGAATAAGGTGCTTTAGTAACAAACCGGATGGCACTGTGATAAACTGCATCCAGTTTGCTGAGTAGAGTAATGGAAGCTATTTTGTAGATGACATCGCCGAAGTCGAGGATCGGTAGGATAGTCAGTTTTACTAGGGTAAGTTTGGCGGCGTGAGTGAAGGAGGCTTTGTTGCGGAATAGAAAGCCGACTCTAGATTTGATTTTAGATTGGAGATGTTTGATATGAGTCTGGAAGGAGAGTTTACAGTCTAGCCAGACACCTAGGTACTTATAGATGTCCACATATTCTAGGTTGGAACCATCCAGGGTGGTGATGCTAGTCGGGCGTGCGGGTGCAGGCAGCGAACGGTTGAAAAGCATGCATTTGGTTTTACTAGCGCTTCAGAGCAGTTGGGGGCCACGGAAGGAGTGTTGTATGGCATTGAAGCTCGTTTGGAGCTTAGATAGCACAGTGTCCAAGGAGGGGCCAGAAGTATACAGTATCATTGAATTTGCAACAAGCGGTTCGGTGAAAATTGAATATAATCAGAAGCCACTGCCAGATTCCTGGATTTATGAAACTCTCAGAGTTTCTTGCCTTGGCAAATCACGCTGTTAAGACACTGATGCCCTTTGAAACCACGTACCTATGTGAGAGTGGATTCTCGACCCTCACTAGCATGAAAACTAAATACAAGCACAGACTGTGTGGAAAATGGTTAAAGACTGAGACTCTCTCCAATACAACACAAGATTGCAGAGTTATGTGCATCCATTAAAGCACACCCTTCGCATTAACCTGTGGTGAGTTATTCACAATTTCTGATGAACAAATAAGGTTTTATATTTAAGATGTCTAAATAAAGATCAAAATTATTTACTATTATGTTATTATTTGTGCCCTGGTCCTATAAGAGCTCTTTGTCACTTTCTACAAGCCGGGTTGTTAAAAAAAACTCACACTCATTCTTATGTTTAATAAATGTTTTGTATAGTGTGTGTGTGGCAGGTTTATAGTGATGGCAAAAATCAAAATCTGAGAGTGTGACCCTGGTGCTAGAGGGGGTACGCAGCTGGAGGTTTAATGTTTGAAGGGGTACGGGACAATAAAACGTTTGGGAAATAAAATGAAACATTTTCCATTAACCAACTTTTTTTCAAGTAACAGATAAGGGAGCTTTGTTCCCCCTCTCGGAAACAATCAGATATTATTAAATTAAAACCAGAGCGAGACAGGGCTATGCAGAAAGATTCAGAGAATGTTGGCAAAGTCTGATGAACTTGCAGTTTTGAAGAAGTTTATAACTAGTGTTAGCACAATTGCTAACTAGTGTTAGCGCAATGACGTCTATGGCAACTACCAGCATGCTAGTAGATACCATAGACAGCCAGTCATTGCGCTAACGCTAGTTAGCATAGGCTCACAAAACGAACTAACTTCATACTGGATGTGGAGACATACAAATGGTATCCATGAGTTCACATGACTCTGGAGAAGTAGTAATCTATTGCCAAAATACAGAAGTATCCCTTTAATAGAGAGGTTTATTTTCTGCTTTACTTGAACATGGACTGATTAGCAACTAGCTCTCCTCTTAAGAGGAAGCTTCTAAATGTGACTAATGCCTGTAATATGATCCAGGTTATCACTCAACCAACTAAAGTGCATACCAATAGTGATGGATTTGTGACATCCACTTGTATTGATCATAACTCCACTAAGGCTGCTGAGCTGTGCTCCAAAGCAATATCAGTTCCTATTGGATGTTGTGGCAATAACATGAAAAGCCAAAGTGTCAAAGGTCAGGCCTAAAGTAATTTGTTGAAGATGTTAAACATTTATGTTGGTCTGGTGTATATGAGGAAGTGAATCTAGATTAGCAAAATTATTAAATGGCAATTGTTGACCAGCATGCACCTGTCAAGAAATTAACTGTGAGAACTGTTACAGCCCCCAGGATTGATGATTAATTGAAAAAGTGTTTTGCTCATAGAAATTATGCAGAGGAGGTGGCAAACAAGTCAGGCTTATCAGCCAGCTGATTGGTTGACACACTGTAAATTGAGACATTTTGTAACTATATGGATGATTCTATCCTACATATCAGCACCCAAAGCAAGTGAGGTCACTGAAATTCTAAACACGGGGATACAGTCAATATCAGAATGGGTGATTAATAATAAACTTTTCTTAAATACATCTAAAACTAAAAGCATTGTAATTGATTCAAAACATTCTCTAAGACATAAATCTCAATTGGAGTTATGCATAAAGGTTGTGACCATTGAGCCAATTGAGAAAGCTAAACTTCTAGGTATAACATTGAACGGTCAATTACCATGGCCAAGTCATATTGACAAAGTTGTTGTGAAGATGGGTAGGGTCTGTTATAAAAAGATGTTCTGCGTTTTTGACACAAATCTACTGTACTAGTTCTTCAGGCTCTGGTCTTGTCCCATCTTGATTACTGTCCGGTAATATGGTCAAGTGCAGCAAAGAAAGACAGTAAATCTGCAGGTGGCCTAAAACAGAGCAGCACGCCTTGCCCTTAACTGCACATACAGAACTAACATCAACAACAGTAATTCCTGGTTGAAGGCCGACGAGAGATGAGCTGCTTCTCTTCTATAGTAGTTTTTATGACAAATATTACTGAGATAAAATGTCAGATTGTATGCATAATCATGCCTCAGCGACCTTGGTCCCCTTTATCCCTTGACTGTTACTATCTTCCCCCTTCTGATGGTTTCACCACCATTCTGGTGGTAGTGGATAGATTCTCGTGTTGTTTAATCTCTCTTTCTGGTCTTCCCACTGCTCTCCAGGTTGCTGAGGCACTCTTGCTGAGGCACGCAGGTCTTCCAGAATTAAGGCCTGAGGACATCGTCTCGGACCATGGCCCCCAAATCACATCCCGAGTATGGTGGGCCTTCTTGGAGAAGCTCGGGGTCACAGTTAGCCTCCCATCCGGGTATCGTTCATCGTTACACACACCTTGCACTCATTACTCGCACTTGTGAATTATTATGATTCACACTGTTACTTTCATCACTTCCTCCCCTTTGACACTCTCCCATGTTCACTCACCAGTTGGTATTGTTCTTGTTTATCAGCGTACTGCCTTGTTAGTGTCGTGGTATTGGTTTTATTAAAATGTTTCACCTGCTTCCGACTCACCACCCGATTACAGAAATGACACACTATAACACTAACACAATCTACACACACATTATTATTTAGTTGTATTGTTTATATATCGTTGTATTTTACATTCGTGTAACTTTTCTTGTCTATCAGTGTGTTACTTGTCATTTTTTGTGTGGACCCCAGAAAGAATAGCAGCTGTTGGTTCAGGAAAAAAAGCTAATGGAGATCCAATAAACCAAACCTACATCTTTGTTATGGACTATTTTTATTCTGTTTTAGACAAAATCCTGGTTGCCAGGAGACTGAAACTTGGCCACAAATGGATCTTCCAGCAAGACAATCACCCCAAGCACACACCAAATTCAAGAAAGAAATGGTTAATTGGCCATCTCAGTCTCCGGACTTGAAACCCATTGAAAACCTGTGGTTTGAATTGAAGAGGGCAGGCCATGAGTACAGATGAAGGATATCAAGGATCTAGAAAGATTCTGTATGGAGGAATGGTCTAAGGCAACAAATAACAGACTCTTCTTAGAAGGATCTTATTTGAACGACTCATCTCTAAGTATCCCTTTCAAAGGTGATACAATGAATAATGTCCCAAAATTTGACACTGACAGGACAACATGGATGGTCTCTAATGCAGAGTATACAAAACAACTCCCAAAGATTCAAAAGTTATATGCACTGTGACAACCAACCCATGTGTCAACCAGTCTCTCCTATCCTGATTTTCTATGATGAAACATACTGACATTTCCCATTCAACTCCATTAAATAAGATTCATATGACCTAGACTCATACACTTGTCTAGATGTGTATATTATGTCTGTGTGTATGAGATGCAATGGCATGGTGTTTTCACAGACTTCGGTTGACAACAGGACTTTATTATTTATGAGTGAATGGAATACGCAATAACCAAGCTGATGTCTAGAGGGCTCACATGGCAACATGTCTTATAGTCCCCTAGCATGGTGAAAATGTGTTCACTCACCTCCATCTGTGAACCGCATACTCCCATCTGCCAGCCCTGTTTCAGGCCCACCTTGACACCCTTATTCGTCAGAGGACAAAGTCAGTATCTGAAAGGTTGTTAAAGAGAAGTGACACCAAATCAATATTTGGATAAAAATGCAAATGTTCAAAATAAGAGACTATTTTCACAGATTATTAATCCAATTCACAAGAAGACTTTAAATAATCACTGTATCATTCATGCCTACTCCTTCTAAAAACCTACTCTTTCGTGTGTGTATGTATATATGTACTGTATGTCAACTTCTATTGGCTGAAAAAACAGCAAAAACAATCAGAGGAGTAGTTACAATGCTCCAAGGCATAACCTATTTTTGTCTCATCTCTCTCATCTCATTTGGTTTTCCTACTCCCACTCTGATTCACCTACTAATTAGATTAAGACATATAACACTTCTCTGACAATTCTTTAAAGAACATAAAGGGAATATGAATAATTGAGACCCTATTATCCCTGCCTATTACTCAGGGATCACAATGGCAGTGTGGGGGGTGGTGGCGTGTCGCATGCTTGCTGAGAATTTCAAAGAGACATGTTCATATTTGATTCAAACATTTAATCATCTGATTGCCACATGAAAATGACAGACAAATGCACATTCCCAGAAAAACAAATCTCTTTCCAGCTCATGGCAGATGTTTGAATGTAGGACCTCCTTGTGGGTGCACTGAGTCCATTCCAATCAGATTTTTTTTTCCCAGGGAAAGTGTGATATCTATAACTGTTATACCCTCTCTGGTATGAGGGACAGCAGCTGAGTTTCTCTCTGCACCATATGGCTGAACGCAGTATCAATTTAGCAGCCTCAACTAGCAGTATCAATTTAGCAGCCTCAACTAGCGGTGTGCAATATTCTGGAACTCATTTCCCTACAAGGATTTGCCTCAGTGTACAGGGCAGTCATGTATAATGATGCAAATAGTTAATACATGATATGGAAATAAGTCAAGCCAGGGATATACGTAATTCTGATTCATCCCTTCTTGTATTCCATCTTTTGTTTGGTTGTGGATTTGTTTGTGTGTGTACTGCTTACTGTACATATGTCTCTGTGTAATGTCTAGATTGGCTTTTTGATCTAATCACTAATCAACATAACTCTAAATCTCGAGATCAGCCAAAATGGTGTTTTGAATGTAAATGTTGAAGGACCTACCTCAAGCATCAGTAATCCATCTATACCATGACAGGTACAGGTGGTTAAATTCCTCTCCAGACCATGCAGACTCAGGGTCATGCTCTCAGTTCTCCATAATGGGGTCATACCCATAGCCCCCAAGGAGACTCATCACATTGCTTTAACTTAATTACACATGACAGGAGTGGTTATGGTTCAGACTGGCCAACCTAGTGGACTGATCTCTTAGAAGGTAACCTTTGAACTCAAGCAATCTTGCCAAAAGTGGGATCTGACACTGGTCACATGCCCAAGTGTATGACAGCACAGGATGTACATATCCCATTTAAAATAGAGCCCCTTGTGTCTATCCCCACCCCCATTTGACCCAATATTGTGTGACATATAAGTCTTCTACCCTTGACATAACCTCTGTTAGTCTCAAGTGGACGATTTATCATTCTGGTTGTTGAGGAAGAGAGGGTTCTTGATGTTCGATGGTGATTGGGGCTGACATTCTCTGGGGTGTAGCTTCACTCCACTCATCTGTAGCTTCATAGGGTTCCTTCCTTTCATCATGATCAAGGGAAACATACAGTCAAAATTATCGACACCTTTATGAGAGACGCTGGATGTTAACTTAAACCATTGGTCAAACTGAACAGGGCACAACTCAAGTATGTTACCTAGGGGTTTCCTTACCCCTGCCATCCCCCTTGTCACTAGATCATTGCATGCCTTACTGGAAATATCCTTAGAAAAACCTGCCAGAGGAGAGGAGATGCAGTATTTGTTTTTGTCAGACAAAGAGTTCCACATGTTCATCAATAAATGTGGTTTATTGTTTTGTAAGAAGGGGATAAGAGTGCATAGTGCTGGTAAGACGGATTGATGCTTTTACAATCATATACAGTACTCACTATCCACTTGAGTCAATGAGTTGGAGGATAAAGAACTCCTGAGTGGCATTTTGTTTTTCAGGAAAATAACTACCAGCAGTAGGATTATCCTGAAATGAGCATGTGTTTTTGAAAAGCCTCTTATGGTCAGAGATTATCCTGTAATGTTAACTTCAGTTTTTGACTTCCTGCTTTAACACATACAGTTCTGAACCATACAGTGAGAGGATTTAAAACGTTGAGTAATAACACTAGTGCTTTTCTGACTGGAGTGTTACCCTGCTATTCCTCAAACTGATATATTTTCTTTTTGAGGAGCTAATTGCCAGTTTGTGTTACAAAAAGGATTCATCCTTCTTGATGCTGTATTTATTCATATAAAATGTTCCTTTAAGCCTGCTCATGTTCACAAACTCCGTAAATGACACTTTTGTCCACTAAGTTCTTGCAAATTTAGCTGCCATTCACATGGCACTCTAGTTCTAAATGTCACATGTAAAAAATCCATTATAGGGATCGGGTCCTAGTAATTACACCACAGGAATTACTGAGGTGTCCCTGACTAACCAGAAGGCAGGTGTCCCTGACTAACCAGAAGGCATTGTGGTAGTGGACACACTACCACAATTAATAAAATGAAAGGTGCAACTGTACCATTGGATCTCTGTCTCTGCCTCTCTAAAATCCTATACAGCTTATTACTGGGCCGTCTCAACTCCTAGTTACACCCAATTTCACAACCACTATACAAACGCAAGTGTAAAATTATGATTAGCATCTTCAAAATAATCAGTTTGTTGTATTCATAGAGGGTTGAGTATAATGACAGTGCTTCTATTGGTAGCAAAACAAAATGGAGAGTAGAGGGGAGAACCCCTTTGGAGCTAAAAGCTAATGAAGTTCAGAGTTCTCGGGGCTCTCCGGCTTTCTTGTGTAAATTTATCAATTATAAGGAGGGCTCCACTAATGAGGTCCCTGGCCAGTTTGGGGAGTAATCAGAGCCAGACAGCTACAGAGTTCATGCTTGTTAAAAATGCCTGTTTAATAAAGCAGGCACCCATCCCAGGGAAAGGTCCTGGAGCGGAGGAATCATTCTTAAAAGGACAATTCCACCACATTTTGATGTCATACTACACAAATCCTTGTTTTTATATTTTTTTAAGGTCGTCTACAGCAGGGCTCTCTCAACCCTGTTCCTGGAGAGTTACCGTCCAGTAGGTTTTCACTCCAACCAAAATCAAACTCGCCTGATTTTAATAATTAGCTAGTTGATAAGCTGAATCAGGTTAGTTACAGCTAGGGTTGGAGTGAAAACCTACAGGAGGGTAGCTTTCCAAGAACCGAGTTGGAGACCATTGGTTTATAGTGTACTACAATTCCCAGGATGCATTTCATCTCACATGATGCAATGCTCCTCTTAGTTAGCCTGCAGTTAGTTTAGCTGGCTAGCAAGCAAAGACAAAGTTTATGTCATAAGTTTTGAGTTTATTTCACATTACCTTTGAGTTGCAATCATATATATACATGTCCTCTCACTGTCAATTGCGTTTATTTTCAGAAAACTTAACAAGATTCAACAACTGAGACATGAACTGAACAAGTTCCACAGACATGTGACTAACAGAAATGGAATAATGTGTCCCTGAACAAAAGGGGGGTTCAAAATCAAAGTAACAGTCAGTATCTGGTGTGGCCACCAACTGCATTAAGAACTGCAGTGCATCTCCTCCTCATGGGCTGCACCAGATTTGCCAGTTCTTGCTATGAGATGTTACCCCACTCTTCCACCAAGGCATCGGCACGTTCCCTAGCCCTCACCCTCTGATCCAACAGGTCCCATGCGATTGAGATCCGGGCTCTTCGCTGGCCATAGCAGAACACTGACATTCCTGTCTTGCAGGAATTCACACACAGAATGGGCAGTATGGCTGGTGGCATTGTCATGATGCAGGGTCATGTCAGGATGAGCCTGCAGGAAGGGTACCACATGAGGGAGGAGGATGTCTTCCCTGAAACGCACAGTGTTGAGATTGCCTGCAATGACAACAAGCTCAGTCTGTTTATGCTGTGACACACCGCCCCAGACCATGAAGGATCCTCCACCTCCAAATTGATTCCGCTCCAGAGTACAGGCCTTGGTGTAATGCTCATTCCTTTGACGATAAACACGAATCCAACGATCACCTCTGGTGAGACAAAACCGCAACTCATCAGTGAAGAGCACTTTTTGAAAGTCCTGTCTGGTCCAGCGACAGTGGGTTTGTGCCCATAGGCAACATTGTTGCCGGTGATGACTGGTGAGGACCTGCCTTACAACAGGCCTACAAGCCCTCAGTCCAGCCTCTCTCAGCCTATTGCGGACAGTCTGAGCACTGATGGAGGGATTATGCGTTCTTGGTGTAACTTGGGCGGTTGTTATTGCCATCCTGTACCTGTCCCGCAGGTGTGATGTTTGGAGGTACCGATCCTGTGCAGGTCTTGTTACATGTGGTCTACCACTGCGAGGACGATCAGCTGTCCGTCCTGTCTCTCTGTAGCGCTGTCTTAGGCGTCTCACAGTACGGACATTGCAATTTATTGCCCTGGCCAAATCTGCAGTCAGTGCCTCTTTTGCTTGACATCGTGGGAAAATCAAAAGAAATAAGTTAAGACCTCAGAAAAAAACATTCATAGATCTCCACAAGTCTGGTTCATCCTTGGGAGCAATTTCCAAACTCCTGAAGGTACCACGTTCATCAGTGCAAGCAATAGTACGCAAGTATAAACACCATGGGACCACACAGCCGTCATACCACTCAGGAAAGAGACGCCTTCTGTCTCCTAGGGATTGTTTTTTTAGTGCAAATCAATCCCAGAACAATAGCAAAGGACCTTGTGAAGATGTTGGAGGAAACAGGTACAAAAGTATCTATATCCACGGTAAAATGAGTCCTATATCGAAATAACCTGAAATGCCACTCAGCAAAGAAGAAGCCACTGCTCAAACTGCCGTAAAAAAAGCCAGACTTCGGTTTGCAACTGCACATGGGGACAAAGATAGTACTTTTTGGAGAAGTGTCCTCTGGTCTGATGAAACAAAGCTAGAGCTGTTTGGCCATAATGACCATCATTATGTTTGGAGGAAAAAGGGGGAGGCTTGCAAGCTGAAGAACACCATCCCAACCGTGAAGCACGGGGGTGGCAGCATCATGTTGTGGGGGTGGAATAGGCGAGGAATAGGCGAAGATTCACCCAACTTATTGTGGGAAACTTGTGGAAGGCTACCCGAAGCGTTTTACCCAAGTTAAACTATTTAAAGGCAATGCTACCAAATACTAATTGAGTGTATGTAAACTTCTGACCCACTGGGAATGTGATGAAAGAAATAAAGCCTAAATAAATCAGTCTCTCTACTATTATTCAGGCATTTCACATTCTTAAAATAAAGTGGTGATCGTAACTGACCTAAGACAGGGAATTTCTACATTTACATCATTACATTTAAGTCATTTAGCAGACGCTCTTATCCAGAGTGACTTACAAATTGGTGAATTCACCTTCTGACATCAGTGGAACAGCCACTTTACAATAGTGCATCTAAATCATTTAAGGGGGGGGGGGTGAGAAGGATTACTTTATCCTATCCTAGGTATTCCTTGAAGAGGTGGGGTTTCAGGTGTCTCCGGAAGGTGGTGATTGACTCCACTGTCCTGGCGTCGTGAGGGAGTTTGTTCCACCATTGGGGGGCCAGAGCAGCAAACAGTTTTGACTGGGCTGAGCGGGAACTGTACTTCCTCAGTGGTAGGGAGGCGAGCAGGCCAGAGGTGGATGAACGCAGTGCCCTTGTTTGGGTGTAGGGCCTGATCAGAGCCTGGAGGTACTGCGGTGCCGTTCCCCTCACAGCTCCGTAGGCAAGCACCATGGTCTTGTAGCGGATGCGAGCTTCAACTGGAAGCCAGTGGAGAGAGCGGAGGAGCGGGGTGACGTGAGAGAACTTGGGAAGGTTGAACACCAGACGGGCTGCGGCGTTCTGGATGAGTTGTAGGGGTTTAATGGCACAGGCAGGGAGCCCAGCCAACAGCGAGTTGCAGTAATCCAGATGGGAGATGACAAGTGCCTGGATTAGGACCTGCGCCGCTTCCTGTGTGAGGCAGGGTCGTACTCTGCGGATGTTGTAGAGCATAAACCTACAGGAACGGGCCACCGCCTTGATGTTAGTTGAGAACGACAGGGTGTTGTCCAGGATCACGCCAAGGTTCTTAGCGCTCTGGGAGGAGGACACAATGGAGTTGTCAACCGTGATGGCGAGATCATGGAACGGGCAGTCCTTCCCCGGGAGGAAGAGCAGCTCCGTCTTGCCGAGGTTCAGCTTGAGGTGGTGATCCGTCATCCACACTGATATGTCTGCCAGACATGCAGAGATGCGATTCGCCACCTGGTCATCAGAAGGGGGAAAGGAGAAGATTAATTGTGTGTCGTCTGCATAACAATGATAGGAGAGACCATGTGAGGTTATGACAGAGCCAAGTGACTTGGTGTATAGCGAGAATAGGAGAGGGCCTAGAACAGAGCCCTGGGGGACACCAGTGGTGAGAGCGCGTGGTGAGGAGACAGATTCTCGCCACGCCACCTGGTAGGAGCGACCTGTCAGGTAGGACGCAATCCAAGCGTGGGCCGCGCCGGAGATGCCCAACTCGGAGAGGGTGGAGAGGAGGATCTGATGGTTCACAGTATCGAAGGCAGCCGATAGGTCTAGAAGGATGAGAGCAGAGGAGAGGGAGTTAGCTTTAGCAGTGCGGAGTGCCTCCGTGATACAGAGAAGAGCAGTCTCAGTTGAATGACTAGTCTTGAAACCTGACTGATTTGGATCAAGAAGGTCATTCTGAGAGAGATAGCGGGAGAGCTGGCCAAGGACGGCACGTTCAAGAGTTTTGGAGAGAAAAGAAAGAAGGGATACTGGTCTGTAGTTGTTGACATCGGAGGGATCGAGTGTAGGTTTTTTCAGAAGGGGTGCAACTCTCGCTCTCTTGAAGACGGAAGGGACGTAGCCAGCGGTCAGGGATGAGTTGATGAGCGAGGTGAGGTAAGGGAGAAGGTCTCCGGAAATGGTCTGGAGAAGAGAGGAGGGGATATGGTCAAGCGGGCAGGTTGTTGGGCGGCCGGCCGTCACAAGAAGCGAGATTTCATCTGGAGAGAGAGGGGAGAAAGAGGTCAGAGCACAGGGTAGGGCAGTGTGAGCAGAACCAGCGGTGTCGTTTGACTTCTACTAGGATTAAATGTCAGGAATTGTGAAAAACAGAGTTTAAATGTGTTTGGCTAAGGTGTATGTAAACATCCGACTTCAATTGTATATATATATATATATATATATTTGTGTATGTATGTATATATTATATATATATGTATGTATAAACAGTGGGGCAAAAAAGTATTTAGTCAGCCACCAACTGTGCAAGTTCTCCCACTTAAAAAGATGAGAGAGGCCTGTAATTTTCATCATAGGTACACTTCAACTATGACAGACAAAATTATTATAAAAAATCCAGGAAATCACATTGTAGAATTTTTTAATTAATTTATTTGCAAATTATGGTGGAAAATAAGTATTTGGTCACCTACAAAAAAGCAAGATTTCCGGCTCTCACAGACCTGTAACTTCTTCTTTAAGAGGCTCCTCTGTCCTCCAATCATTTCCTGTATTAATGGCACCTGTTTGAACTTGTTATCAGTATAAAAAACACCTGTCCACAACCTCAAACAGTCAAACTCCAAACTCCACTATGGCCAAGACCAAAGAGCTGTCAAAGGACACCAGAAACAAAATTGTAGACCTGCATCAGGCTGGGAAGACTGAATCTGCAATAGGTAAGCAGCTTGGTTTGAAGAAATCAACTGTGGGAGCAATTATTAGGAAATGGAAGAAATACAAGACCACTGATAATCTCCCTCGATCTGGGGCTCCACGCAAGAACTCACCCCATGGGGTCAAAATGATCACAAGAACGGTGAGCAAAAATCCCAGAACCACACGGGGGGACCTAGTGAATGATCTGCAGAGAGCTGGGACCAAAGTAACAAAGCCTACCATCAGTAACACACTACGCCGCCAGGTACTCAAATCCTGCAGTGCCAATTGGTTGCACAATTGGTGGCTGACTAAATACTTTTTTGCCCCACTGTATGTATATGTATATGTATGTGTATATATGTATATACATGTGTGTGTTCATGTCACTTTCACCAGTCAACTGCATTACGCCCCCAAAAAATAAGAAATTAGATGCTAACGAATTCTCACAATAAGTTACTCTGTCTGGTAATGTTAGCTAGCATGCTAGCTAGCCCGACTGCTACATCCAAAATATTAGTGATTGCAACAATAACAGCTTAATTGTATCTTAGTGACTGTCTTAAACAACAGTCCAAACAACATGTAGGCATGTTAGAACACCACATTTATTATGATATTTACAGGCAAATCACTGCAGAATCCTAGTCTCTCATGATTGAAGCCAATTGCATCTTTGGTGCTAACATTAGAAATGCTAGCTAAGTAGCGAACCCTGCTGCATCTGAAATAAAGTGTTTAAAACAAATAACAACTAAATAAAGCCTTTGCGACTGTCCAAATAACCATCCAACAACACTGTAAGCCTATTGGAACTATTAAAAGTATGAAGTTTACAAGTAATTCACTATGAACAGGTGTTGGGGTAAAAAAGAACTAGAGATGGCATCCATGATGTCCGACCACTGTGTCACGGCCTGGTCTTAGTATTTTGTGTTTTTCTTTATCTGTTTAATCAGGCCAGGGTGTGACATGGGTTTTTGTATGTGTTGTGTTTTGTCTTGGGGTTTTTTCACATGTATTGGGATGGTAGCTTAGTGGGGTGTTCAAGGTGAATCTATGGCTGTCTGAAGTGGTTCTCAATCAGAGAGAGATGTTGATCGTTTGTCTCTGATTGGGAACCATATTTAGGCAGCCATATTCTTTGAGTGTTTCATGGGTGATTGTCCTTATTGTCCTTATGTCCTTTTGTCCCTGTTCTGTGTTAATTTACACCAGTATAGGTTGTTTCGGTTTCCGTTAAATTTGTTGTTTTTGTAATTGATTCGTGTTTACTTTTGTTTATTAAACATGAAACGCAATCTACACGCCGCATTTTGGTCCGACTTTCCTTCACCTATAGAAAACCGTAACAGAATCACCCACCACAATAGGACCAAGCGGCGTGGTGACAGGCAGCGGCAGCAGGAGCAACAAAGTTTGGAGTATACGAGTTGGGAGGAAATAGACAGGTGGGCGGTCGACCCAGGGAGAGTGCCGGAGCCCGCCTGGGATTCGCTGGAGCAGTGCGAAAAGGGTTATAGGAGAATGGAGTTGGAGAGACAAGCACGGCGGCGCGGAAGGAAGCCCGAGAGTCAGCCCCAAAAATGTATTGGGGGGGGGCTCAGGGAGAGTGTGGCAGAGTCAGGAGTCAGACCTGAGCCAACTCCCTCTGTTTATCATGATGAGCCAAGGAGGAGACCAGAACCAGAGCCGGTGTTGGAGGTGAGCGAAGCAGAGACTGTGAAGGAGTTAATGGGGAAATTGGAGGAGAGAGTTATGAGGGAGTTGCTGTGTTGGTGCTTTAAGCATGGAATTCGCCCGACGGAGTGTGTCGGAGATTTGATGGCACCTGGGTCAGCGCTCCATACTCGTCCTGAGGTGCGTGTTAGTCGGCTGGTGAAGATTGTGCCAGCCTCACGCACCAGGCCTCCTGTGCACCACCCTAGCCTTGCACGTCCTGTGCCAGCCCTGCTCTCAAGATCTCCAGTACGCCTTCACGGTCCAGCCCATCCTGTGCAACCTCCACACACCAGCCCTCCGGTGGCAGCTCCCCGCACCAGGCTTCCTGTGCGTGTCCTCAGCCCAGTACCACCAGTGCCAGCACCACGCACCAGGCCTTCAGTGCGCTTCGCCTGTCCAGCGCTGCCGGAGTCTCCCGCCTGTTTAGCACTGCCAGAGCCTTCCTCCTCTCCAGCGCTGCCGGAGTCTCTCGCCTCTCCAGCGCTGCCAAAGCCTTCCTCCTCTCCTGCGCTGCCGGAGTCTCCCACCTGTTTAGCGCTGCCAGAGCCTTCCTCTTCTACAGCGCTGCTGGAGTCTCCTGCCTGTTCAGCGCAGCCAGAGCTGCCAGTCTGCATGGAGCAGCCAGAGCTGCCAGTCTGCATGGAGCAGCCAGAGCTGCCAGTCTGCATGGAGCAGCCAGTCTGCAAGGAGCTGCCAGTCTGCAAGAAGCCGCCAGAGCTGCCAGTCTGCAATAAGCCGCCAGAGCTGCCAGTCTGCAAGAAGCCGCCAGAGCTTTCAGTCTGCAAGAAGCCGCCAGAGCTGCCAGTCTGTATGGAGCAGCCAGAGCCGTCAGTCAGTATGGAGCAGCCAGAGCCACCAGTCAGCATGGAGCAGCCAGAGCCGCCAGTCAGCATGGAGCAGCCAGAGCTGCCAGTCAGCATGGAGCAGCCAGAGCCTTCAGTCTGCCAGGATTCGCCAGTCAGCCAGACTTTTCCAGATCCGCCAGTCAGTCAGACTCTTCCAGATCCGCCAGTCAGTCAGACTCTTTCAGATCCGCCAGTCAGCCAGGATCTTCCAGATCCGCCAGTCAGCCAGACTCTTCCAGATCCGCCAGTCTGCCAGGATCCACCAGTCAGCCAGACTCTTCCAGATCCGCCAGTCAGCCAGACTCTGCCAGAACTGCCAGCCAGGATCTGCCAGAGCCAACTACCTGCCTGAGCTTCCTCTCAGTGCTGAGCTTCCTCTCAGTGCTGAGCTTCCTCTCAGTGCTGAGCTTCCTCTCAGTCCCGAGCTTCCCCTCAGTCCCGAGCTTCCCCTCAGTCCCGAACTGCCCCTCAGTCCAGAGCTGCCCCTCAGTCCAGAGCTGCCCCTCAGTCCCGAGCTGCCCCTCAGTCCAGTGGGGTCCTGGGTGAGGACTACTAGCGAGGGTGGCCTATCTAAGGACGCGAGGAAGAGGGACTAAGACTTTGTTAGAGTGGGGTCCACGTCCCGCGCCCGAGCCGCCACCGTGGAGAGACGCCCACCCGGATCCTCCCCTATGGGTTTTGGTGTGCGGCCGGGAGTCCGCACCTTGGGAGGGGGGTTCTGTCACGTCCTGGTCTTCGTATTTTGTGTTTTTCTTTATCTATTTAGTCAGGCCAGGGTGTGACATGGGTTTTTGTATGTGGCGTGTTTTGTCTTGGGGTTTTTTCACTTGTATTGGGATGGTAGCTTAGTGGGGTGTTCTATGTGAATCTATGGCTGTCTGAAGTGGTTCTCAATCAGAGACAGGTGTTGATCGTTTGTCTCTGATTGGGAACCATATTTAGGCAACCATATTCTTTGAGTGTTTCGTGGGTGATTGTCCTTATTGTCCTTATGTCCTTTTGTCCCTGTTCTGTGTTAATTTACACCAGTATAGGCTGTTTCGGTTTTCGTTACGTTTGTTGCTTTTGAAATTGATTCGTGTTTACTTTTGTTTATTAAAAATGGATCACAATCTACACGCCGCATTTTGGTCCGACTCTCATTCACCTATAGAAAACCGTAACACACTGTTTTCAACGATATCTGAACACCTTCGCGTACTCCGATTCAGTGGTGGTTTTGCTGAATGGAATCATGGGAGTTTGAACCTTGAACAACAAATATTATTGGCGTTAGCTGACTATAAATATCATTATATTGTTTTTTTATTTAATTAAATATTTAAAGATATTATCAGATGGAGACAATCAGAGTAACATACAGTATAGCAGGGAGTTACAATATGATCAGAAAACGACAGACAGGTTATATAGATTGCTGAAAATGTTCAGAATTTATTTTATTAGTCATCTCAGGGAGCCTACTTGAAAACGTCACAGAGAAGCAATTTCCAGTTTTGCACATCACTAAACAGTCAATAGACATGAAATCATAAAATTACACTAAAACTGTGTAGGACATTACTCATTTCTTTGTAACAACAACCCAAAAGTTTAAAGTGGTGGAGTTACCCTTCAATATTCCTCTGGACAGGGACTGACAGAGGAGGCCATTAATTGAATATGTACTGTAGTTTTGTGCATGGATAGTATTGTGTATTCATATTGCTTGTATGTATAATTACATATGAATATATGATTTTTTTTACTGTAACATCATTGCACAAACAACTAACATTGTGTTCCACCTGGCATAATAAATGTACAGGAATTAAAAGGACTCTGTATCATTATATGCGTATAGGTTGTTTTTTCCCCCACTTAAATGCAATGTCACACAAAAGCTTAGTAAATGAGCCAGAAGAGGCTCTTTGACCTCATTGTGCTATCCACTGAAATGTTCATCTGACACCAAAGAGAGGACAAGAAAAACAGGCAAATTCTGGCCTTTTGATCTTACTGTATCCCTCTACAGTGCATGTGTGTTCAAAAGCATCAGGAGTCATTAAAAATCACCAGCATTGCTGTGAGGCTCTGTGCTGTTGAGATGAGAAACCAAGGTTACAGGAGAGCACTGGATTGTCAGGCCCCAGCCTTTACTCAAATGGGCTTTGAGGGCTCAGAAGATGAAGGACCACATCTACCAGGTTGTATGCCATTTTTACAGACCCAAACATTCAACATGCACAAATTGAAGGAAATGTATCGATGTTTATAATATAATGTGGGTATAATAATATAGAAATGCAGTTAATGTAGCAATTAAAAGTAGTAAGTGGATCATCAACATCAAGTGTGTTTGAAACATGAGCCTTTTTGCTTTGCCTTGTTATACATTATATGGTTAAATGTCACTAGAATGACCCTTTCTTGGGATCGATCAAAAAGATTGATCGATCCCAAGATCCATTACTTTTTCTACCAGAATTGCATTAATGGTGTGCAAAGGTAATGGGGGTCAATGAGCAATCTAAAAAGCCATAATCTTTCTCATGCATATTTGAATTGTGAACATGTAATACAAGAGTAAAATATTTCCACATTCATTTATTTTCTGACGTGAGAAAAAAGTATATTATTCATCAATGGTTTTACATTAAGATCTCAAAGTGCCATGTAGCCTACAGATGTAGGATCTTAATTTGAGCCAGTTTGCTACAGAAGGAAAATAATTTAGCAGCAACAGGAAATGTGAATTATTATGTGGATTATAATTAATGGACATATTTTTCATTAGGGCAAATCAAGTCTGACATTTTAAATGGAAATGACAAACTTTAGAAGACTTTTTAAACTTTGAATAGACAAGTTTGCATTTTCTGCTGGCAGGAAGATTCTCAGTAACAAAAAAGTTATCAAATTAAGATCCTACATCTATCTGTATGTTACTGGGTCAACCTTTCAGTTGCATATCAATGTTTTTCCATATACTATGGTTGTTGTTGCTGGCATAATTAAGAGCATACAGTTTCACTCTGAAGAGGAAAAGTAGCTATATGAAAAGTTATTTGAAATATTTAAGTATGAGCCAAATCTCTTGAGCTCTGAAAAGTGTTACAGGTGCCTTGGTGTGTGAGTAACAGCTAGCATTAAAGTGCTTTCCCTCCAAGCAATAACTTTGGAATTGTAGACATAGTTGGATGTTGAATGCTCTATGAATTTCAATCATTGTGCCTTCTGCAAGTCCATCTCTTCTATTACCTTATGTACTGTCTGTCTGAAATATAAATCTCATATGAATGGCAGTGGTCTTTTGGTGTAATCGGCATGAAGGGCTGTCCATTTTCAAAGGTTTCCATTCAAAGGTTCTTAAAGGACTTCAAACCTTCACTCTAAAATAAAAGGAAAGCTCAGTAAAAAAAGAACATTTAAAAAAAGACAGTGCAGTCCTATATTCACAAATTACAATCAGCTATTAGCGTTTCACTGAGGAATGAGAGGGTTGGGATGGAGAAAGATGGAAATAGAAGTGCAAAGTGATTAACTCATCAATGTATGTCTGTGAATGTAAGTCTTATTGTACTCACAGACTGCAACACATACTTTCTACATAGTACACCTGCATACTTTTAGCAACCCATAGATTGCTCAGTATGATTCAAAGGATTTGAGGCCTGAGGAAACCAAGGGTTGCAACATATACTGCAAAATATAGGCTACCGCAGTAGGGACAGATTTAACCTCTCCAATGCATCTGAGTTGACACAACTGCTGCTTTGGCACACTATCTACAGATATCTGCCAAATAAAGGAAACACTTGCGTAAATGAGGGATACAAAGTATATTGAAAGCAGATGTTTCCACACAGGTGTAGATCCTGAGTTAATTTAGCAATTAACATATCATCATGCTTAGGGTCATGTACAGAAATGCCAAGATTCCCATTATTTTGGCTACCATGGCTAGAAAAAGAGATCTCAGTGACTTTGACTGTCTCAATGGAGCATATGTGTTTTAAAGGGTGTGCCTGTGTGCCAGTGTGTGTGTGTGTGTGTGTGTGTGTGTGTGTGTGTGTGCCTGTGTGCCAGTATGTGTGTGTGTGCCTGTGTGCCAGTGTGTGTGTGTGTGGGGGGGGGGGGGGGTGTTTGTGGTGGTGTGTGTGTGCGTTAGCATGCGTGTGTGCATGTGTCTCTCAGTCACCAGATCTCATCCCAATTGAATACGCATGGGAGATTCTGGAGCGGCCTCTGAGACAGCGTTTAACACCACCATCAACAAAACACCAAATGATGGAATGTCTCATGGAAGAATGGTGTTGCATCCCTCCAATAGAGTTCCAGACACTTGTAGAATCTATGCAAGGCGCATTGAAACTGTTCTGGTGGCCCTATTAAGACACTCTATGTGGCTTTATTTTGTTAGTTACCTGTACATGCTGGCCAAAACACACTGGAACTTCAGAGTAAGGGTATGTTCCAATTCAGCAAAAGGGATCTGCACACGCCACATGTCACTGATATGCCTTATTCAGGTGTGATCTGATCCATGGGGACTTCACAATGTTTTATTAGTATGTAATAACCTATGTGTTACCATACGGATCTACCAGTATTCCTCACTAGAGAGGAAGTCATTTCCTAGTGGTCAGTTTGAATGAGTGGGAGCTGGAATATAGATTTGTCTAACTTGTTCTAACTTGTTTAGCCTTTTTGAAGCTATCAGATCAGATATACAGTGGGGGGAGTATTTAGTCAGTCACCAATTGGGCATGTTCTCCCACTTAAAAAGATGAGAGGCCTGTCATTTTCATCATAGGTACACTTCATTTATGACAGACAATATTAGGGGGAAAAATCCAGAAAATCACATTATAGGATTGTACTTATTTTCCACCATAATTTGCAAATAAATTAATTAAAAATCCTACAATGTGATTTTCTGGATTTCTTTTTCTCATTATGTCTGACATAGTTGAAGTGTACCTATGATGAAAATTACAGGCCTCTCTCATCTTTTTAAGTGGGAGAACTTGCACAATTGGTGGCTGACTAAATACGTTTTTTGCCCCGCTGTAGAAACATAATAATTGCAGTTCAGAATGGTATGCTTATGTGTCACAGCTATGAGAATAGAACCTTTCTAGACATTTATTAATCTTAAAAGCCACTTTTTCCTAATTTGATCAATTGTGTTATTTTCTCCCTTTGCTGTCTTGTTTGCAGTAATTACTAAAATCAAAGGCATATAGTTGCATCAAACACACATAAATTATTATGTGGGGGCTTTGAAGTTAAATTAATCTCACTTCTCCATTATCCTCTACAGTGCTGTTTTTGAAATCAAACATGTCTCAGACAGCAACCTTACTGTAAATAATGGCTGCAGAGCAGCACATATCACATGACATTCTAGGATCTGCTAAACAGTGAAACAAACCTCTTCACATTGACAATGAAGAGGAATAACAAGTTGTAATTTGAATATGATGAGCTATTCCGTTTAAAAACACCCAAGTCATTATATAGTCAAGAAGATTCCATAAAATGGCTTCAGTATTAGTATGAGCTATGGTGAAATGTTTGATTTAATATTTCCTTTTTCAAATTCTCTTCCCCCCGCTTTAGAGCTTGATGTCCGAAGTACAAAGCCAGTATCTTGAGAAAGTCTAATATCTCACTCTCATTAAATCATTTCAAATCATTCAATTGTATTGAACTGAGGAAGTTTCAAAGTCATATAATGTTCCATTGAAAGGTTTAGGATAAGTAGTTTACCCTTTTGTTGGTCTACAAGGTTGTGGTAATTATATGTTTTCACCAGGGACTGTTATTATTCAGATTTGACTGCCATGAAAAATTGCTTCTAAACCACTCTTGAACTGAATGCAAAATGTAGCAGATATGAATAAGTGCTCTTTAGATCCACTATTCTCAGCTCTCCAGTGACGACCTCTCTTCCAAATACACCAGAAGGTCAACAGCAAACTAAACACAAGCTTGAATTGGAAACTCTTAAAATGTTCTATATTTTAAGGGGATGTTCAACTACAATATCCATCTGTATCAGCATGTCCTGTGTACTTAAAGCCAAAGCTGAACAATAAAACAATTTCTTACATTTCTTTTTTCTTTTTTTGTCTTTGCTGTCTAAAGGTTCCTAACTCAATAGGCGAGGTGGGCCATCATCCACTTATACTCTTGGTGAATGTCATCCAGAAACATTCTTACTCTTCCGTCTGGCTCTCAACAGCTTTTTACTGTGATTGAGGTCCCCTTCTTCAGTTTGCAAGTGTCCATAAATCTTTTCACAAAGTCATCACTCTGTCTTAATGCTACAATAGAGACTATGATTTGAGGACATTTTAAAGCTTTCACCAGGAAAAATGTGTCAATTATCCCTTTTCCCCTTAAACATGTATATGTTCGATCCTTAATATATCGAAATAATCCACACTTATATGACCTGAAAATAAGCAAATAAAAGGCTCGTTGGCAAAAGGGTTTACCTGTTAAAGGGTTTGTAAAGGGTAAAAAATACTTTTCAATGTTTTACAAACTGTTTAGCCTAGTCAGTGGTTTAAAGATGGTTTATGAATCAGTACTATGCAGTACTAAAATAGCATACAGTAGTGGCACATTTATGAGTTACATTTTTCAGAGATCTCTGCATTTAGATGAGGAAAATGGAACCATGATGCTTTACCACCAACGATAGTTCCTTAGTCTAATCAGATTGGAAACCATTTCACAGATGGACTTGGGTGTAGTTTATAATTAAAGTTAGTCATTTGAAGAAATGTTTGTCCTGGATACAAAAATGATGTTCCACAATGGCACAACGGAGTCCCCAGCTGCCCAAGCATTTACTCTGTCACGATCTCTCCGAAACATTGCTGATTATTTGGGCGTGAAAACCATCATAAACCTGGTCTTATTCCTAAATCTCTCCTTTTTTTGTATACAATTTCTTATTATGTAGGGATTTGCCATCTGACTAGCATTTCAAAGGGATATACAAAGACCCAACTAATTAGGAATAGATGGCTGAGTTCCAATACAATGGGGGATGAAAGAACCTTGCTAGCCAATGCCTCTGTGTACAAATCATTTTAACCCTGGGAAGAAAAGGACATCGAGCAGCATTAGTGAATAAATTAGGTCGCAGACCCCTCTAATGGGAAACGCTGTTCATATTCAGATGATGGGTGGTGATGAAAGAAGGGTGTGTCACAATACTCCCCCTGTCACATCAATAAACACAGATTAGCTCAATGGGCTGGTGGGCACTTTGTTTGAAACGGGCATTGTAAAGCTAAACCTTTTCTTTTTGCTTCAAAAGATTTTGGATCAGTAAATGCCTACGTACCAAGTCCCTTCAAAGTTCCATTGAGGTGGTTTGATCACCAGACGCTGCTAGATTATACACCCATATTGGAAAACACACTAGCACACACAGCAATAGCACAGCAATAGCACGGCTGCTTTTCAATATCAACAAATGTGTAGAACCTCCATTGCTGTCTCACACTGTAAGATGGCTGAACCCTGGTCCCGCTGGAGAAAGGGATAACAACTTTCTCTTTGACATGTCGGAGGTGAGGAAAGCCTGTCGGACAATGGAAAGTATGGAACTGCTCAGTGTTGAAAATGGCTTTTTACAAAAAAAGACTAATTTCGTCATGTCATACAACAGCTTTGTTTAAGTCATTAGCACCTGGGTCTGTAACGGCTTTCTTCCTGGGAAGGAGAGGCGGACCAAAACGCAGCGTGGTTAGGGTTAAACATCTTTAATAAAGACGAATACCGAGAAAACACTACAAATATAAAAAAACAATAAATGTGAAAACCGAAAACAGTCTTGTGTGGTGAAACAAACACAGACACGGAAATAATCACCCACAAAAAGCCAACACAAAACAGGCTACCTAAATATGGTTCCCAATCAGAGACAATGACTAACACCTGCCTCTGATTGAAAACCATATCAGGCCAAACACAGAAACAGACAAACTAGACACACAACATAGAATGCCCATCCAGCTCACGTCCTGACCAACACTAAAACAAGGAAAACACACTAGAACGATGGTCAGAACGTGACAGTGCCCCCCAAGGTGCGGACTCCGAACGCACAACCTAAATCTATAGGGGAGGGTCTAGGTGGGCATCTGTCCGCGGTAGCGGCTCTGGCGCTGGACGTGGACCCCACTCTATAATTGTCTTAGTCCCCCTCCTTTGCGTCCCTTGAGTGGCGACCCTCGCCGCTAACCTTGGCCTAGGGACCCTAACAACGGGCCCCACTGGACTGAGGGGCAGGTCTGGACTGAGAGGAAGCTCAGGCAGGTTGATGAATCTAGCAGATCCTGGCTGGCTGGTGGTTCCGGCAGATCCTGGTTGACTGGCGGTTCCGGTAGATCCTGGCTGACTGGCAGTTCCGGCAGATCCTGGCTGACTGGCGGTTCCGGCAGATCCTGGCTGAATGGCAGCTCTGGCAGATCCTGGCTGAATGGCAGCTCTGGCAGATCCTGGCTGAATGGCGGATACTGGCTGAATGGCAGATCCTGGCTGACTGGCGGATCCTGGCTGAATGGCGGATCCTGGCAGACTGGCGGATCCTGGCTGACTGGCGGATCCTGGCTGACTGGTGGCTCTGGCAGATCCTGGCTGACTGGCAGTTCTGGCAGACCCTGGCAGTTCTGGCAGATCCAGGTTGACTGGCGGATCCTGGCTGACTGGCGGAACTAACTGATCCTGGCAGACTGGCGGCTCTGGCGGATCCTGGCTGACTGGCGGCACTGGCGGATCCTGGCTGACTGGCGGCACTGGCGGATCCTGGCGGATCCTGGCTGACTGGCGGCACTGGCGGATCCTGGCTGACTGGCGGCACTGGCGGATCAAATCAAAATCAAATCAAATTTTATTTGTCACATACACATGGTTAGCAGATGTTAATGCGAGTGTAGCGAAATGCTTGTGCTTCTAGTTCCGACAATGCAGTAATAACCAAGTAATCTAACTAACAATTCCTAAACTACTGTCTTATACACAGTGTAAGGGGATAAAGAATATGTACATAAGGATATATGAATGAGTGATGGTACAGAGCAGCATAGGCAAGATACAGTAGATGGTATCGAGTACAGTATATACATATGAGATGAGTATGTAAACAAAGTGGCATAGTTAAAGTGGCTAGTGATACATGTATTACATAAGGATGCAGTCGATGATATAGAGTACAGTATATACGTATGCATATGAGATGAATAATGTAGGGTAAGTAACATTATATAAGGTAGCATTGTTTAAAGTGGCTAGTGATATATTTACATCATTTCCCATCAATTCCCATTATTAAAGTGGCTGGAGTTGAGTCAGTGTCAGTGTGTTGGCAGCAGCCACTCAATGTTAGTGGTGGCTGTTTAACAGTCTGATGGCCTTGAGATAGAAGCTGTTTTTCAGTCTCTCGGTCCCAGCTTTGATGCACCTGTACTGACCTCGCCTTCTGGATGATAGCGGGGTGAACAGGCAGTGGCTCGGGTGGTTGATGTCCTTGATGATCTTTATGGCCTTCCTGTAACATCGGGTGGTGTAGGTGTCCTGGAGGGCAGGTAGTTTTCCCCCGGTGATGCGTTGTGCAGACCTCACTACCCTCTGGAGAGCCTTACGGTTGAGGGCGGAGCAGTTGCCGTATCAGGCGGTGATACAGCCCGCCAGGATGCTCTCGATTGTGCATCTGTAGAAGTTTGTGAGTGCTTTTGGTGACAAGCCGAATTTCTTCAGCCTCCTGAGGTTGAAGAGGCGCTGCTGCGCCTTCTTCACGATGCTGTCTGTTTGAGTGGACCAATTCAGTTTGTCTGTGATGTATATGCCGAGGAAATTAAAACTTGCTACTCTCTCCACTACTATTCCATCGATGTGGATAGGGGGGTGTTCCCTCTGCTGTTTCCTGAAGTCCACAATCATCTCCTTAGTTTTGTTGACATTGAGTGTGAGGTTATTTTCCTGACACCACACTCCGAGGGCCCTCACCTCCTCCCTGTAGGCCGTCTCGTCGTTGTTGGTAATCAAGCCTACCACTGTTGTGTCGTCCGCAAACTTGATGATTGAGTTGGAGGCGTGCGTGGCCACGCAGTCGTGGGTGAACAGGGAGTACAGGAGAGGGCTCAGAACGCACCCTTGTGGGGCCCCAGTGTTGAGGATCAGTGGGGAGGAGATGTTGTTACCTACCCTCACCACCTGGGGGCGGCCCGTCAGGAAGTCCAGTACCCAGTTGCACAGGGCGGGGTCGAGACCCAGGGTCTCGAGCTTGATGACGAGCTTGGAGGGTACTATGGTGTTGAATGCCGAGCTGTAGTCGATGAACAGCATTCTCACATAGGTATTCCTCTTGTCCAGATGGGTTAGGGCAGTGTGCAGTGTGGTTGAGATTGCATCGTCTGTGGACCTATTTGAGCGGTAAGCAAATTGGAGTGGGTCTAGGGTGTCAGGTAGGGTGGAGGTGATATGGACCTTGACTAGTCTCTCAAAGCACTTCATGATGACGGAAGTGAGTGCTATGGGGGGGTAGTCGTTTAGCTCAGTTACCTTAGCTTTCTTGGGAACAGGAACAATGGTGGCCCTCTTGAAGCATGTGGGAACAGCAGACTGGTATAGGGATTGATTGAATATGTCCGTAAACACACCAGCCAGCTGGTCTGCGCATGCTCTGAGGGCGCGGCTGGGGATGCCGTCTGGGCCTGCAGCCTTGCGAGGGTTAACACGTTTAAATGTTTTACTCACCTCGGCTGCAGTGAAGGAGAGACCGCATTTTTCTGTTGTAGGCAGTGTCAGTGGCACTGTATTGTCCTCAAAGCGGGCAAAAAAGTTATTTAGTCTGCCTGGGAGCAAGACATCCTGGTCCGTGACTGGGCTGGTTTTCTTCCTGTAGTCAGTGATTGACTGTAGACCCTGCCACATGCCTCTTGTGTCTGAGCCGTTGAATTGGGATTCTACTTTGTCTCTGTACTGACGCTTAGCTTGTTTGATAGCCTTATGGAGGGAATAGCTGCATTGTTTGTATTCAGTCATGTTACCAGACACCTTGCCCTGATTAAAAGCAGTGGTTCGCGCTTTCAGTTTCACGCGAATGCTGCCATCAATCCAAGGTTTCTGGTTAGGGAATGTTTTAATCGTTGCTATGGGAACGGCATCTTCAACGCAAGTTCTAATGAACTCGCACACCGAATCAGCGTATTCGTCAATGTTGTTATTTGACGCAATACGAAACATGTCCCAGTCCACGTGGTGGAAGCAGTCTTGGAGTGTGGAGTCAGCTTGGTCGGACCAGCGTTGGACAGACCTCAGCGTGGGAGCTTCTTTTTTTAACTTATGTCTGTAGGTAGGTATCAGCAAAATGGAGTCGTGGTCAGCTTTTCCGAAAGGGGGGCGGGGCAGGGCCTTATATGCGTCGCGGAAGTTAGAGTAATAGTGATCCAAGGTTTTTCCGCCCCTGGTTGCGCAATCGATATGCTGATAAAATTTAGGGAGTCTTGTTTTCAGATTAGCCTTGTTAAAATCCCCAACAACAATGAGTGCAGCCTCCGGATAAATGGTTTCCAGTTTGCAAAGAGTTAAATAAAGTTTGTTCAGAGCCATCGATGTGTCTGCTTGGGGGGGGGATATATACGGCTGTGATTATAATCGAAGAGAATTCTCTTGGTAGATAATGCGGTCTATATTTGATTGTGAGGAATTCTAAATCAGGTGAACAGAAGGATTTGAGTTCCTGTATGTTACTTTCATCGCACCATGCCTCGTTAGCCATAAGGCATACACCCCCACCCCTCTTCTTACCAGAAAGGTGTTTGTTTCTGTCGGCGCGATGCGTGGAGAAACCCGTTGGCTGCACCGCTTCGGATAGCGTCTCTCTAGTGAGCCATGTTTCCGTGAAGCACAGAACGTTACAGTCTCTGATGTCCCTCTGGAATGCTACCCTTGCTCGGATTTCATCAACCTTGTTGTCAAGAGACTGGACATTGGCAAGAAGAATGCTATGAAGTGGGGCACGATGTGCCCGTCTCCGTAGTCTGACCAGAATACCGCCACGTTTCCCTCTTTTTCGGAGTCGTTTTTTTGGGTCGCTGCATGCGATCCATTCCGTTGTCCTGTTTGTAAGGCAGAACACAGGATCCGCGTCGCGAAAAACATATTCTTGGTCGTACTGATGGTGAGTTGACGCTGATCTTATATACAGTAGTTCTTCTCGACTGTATGTAATGAAACCTAAGATGACCTGGGGTACTAATGTAAGAAATAACACGTAAAAAACACGTAAAAAAACAAAAAACTGCATAGTTTCCTAGGAACGCGAAGCGAGGCGGCCATCTCTGGCGGCACTGGCGGATCCTGGCTGACTGTCGGCACTGGCGGCGCTGGGCAGACTGGCGGCACTGGCGGCGCTGGGCAGACTGGCGGCACTGGCGGCGCTGGGCAGACGGGTGGCTCAGGGCAGACGGGTGGCTCAGGCGGCGCTGGGCAGACGGTTGGCTCAGGCGGCGCTGAGCAGACGGGTGGCTCAGGCGGCGCTGGGCAGACGGGTGGCTCAGGCGGCGCTGGGTAGACGGGTGGCTCAGGCGGCGCTGGGCAGACGGGTGGCTCAGGGCAGACGGGTGGCTCAGGCGGCGCTGGGCAGACGGATGGCTCAGGCGGCGCTGGGCAGACGGGTGGCTCAGGCGGCGCTGGGCAGACGGGTGGCTCAGGCGGCGCTGGGCATACGGGTGGCTCAGGCGGCGCTGGGCAGACGGGTGGCTCAGGCGGCGCTGGGCAGACGGGTGGCTCAGGCGGCGCTGGGCAGACGGGTGGCTCAGGCGGCGCTGGGCAGACGGGTGGCTCAGGCGCCGCTGGGCAGACGGGTGGCTCAGGCGCCGCTGGGCAGACGGGTGGCTCAGGCGGCGCTGGGCAGACGGGTGGCTCAGGCGGCGCTGGGCAGACGGGTGGCTCAGGCGGCGCTGGGCAGACGGATGGCTCAGGAGGCGCTGGGCAGACGGGTGGCTCAGGAGGCGCTGGGCAGACGGGTGGCTCAGGAGGCTCTGGGCAGACGGGTAGCTCAAGCGGCGCTGGAGAGGAAGGCTCTGGCAGTGCTGGGCCGAGGAGCTCTGGCGCCTCTGGAATGAGGGGCTCTGGCGCCTCTGGAATGAGGGTCGGGAGCTCTGGCAGCGCCGGACAGGCGGGAGACTCCGGCTGCACTGGAGAGGAGGAAGGCTCCGGCGCCTCTGGACTGAGGGGCTCTGGCGCCTTTGGACTGAGGGGCTCTGGCGCCTCTGTACTGAGGGGCTCTGGTGCCTCTGTACTGAGTGGCGGAAACTCTGGTAGCGCCGGACAGGCGGGAGCACCTGTGTTGATGGGATGGAGAGACAGCCTGGTGCGGGGTGCTGGCACTGGTGGTACCGGGCTGGGGACACACACCTTAGGGCGAATGCCTTGCATACGACGCCAAATAAACTAGCTCCTCATAATGCCGCCTCTCTGCTTTCACTGCCTCCAGCTCGGCTTTGGGGCTGCAATATTCCCCTGGCTCTGCCCAGGGTCCTTTCCCGTCAAGCATCTCCTCCCAAGTCCATTCTTCCAAATAGTGCAGCCTCTCCCACTGCTGCTGCTGCTACTGCTGTTGCTCCTGCTGCTGCTGCTTCTCCTGCTGCTGCTTCTGCTGCTGCTGCACCTGTCGCTTCTCCTGCTGCTGCTGTTGCTGCTGCCTCTGTTTACCACGCCGCTTGGTCCTTGGTTGGTTTGTGATTCTGGTGAAAGAGACGCGGACCAAAATGCAGCGTGGTTAGTTTTGTACATCTTTAATAAAGATGAACAATGAACAATCTACAGAACAAGAATGTGAAAAAACCGAAACAGCCCTATCTGGTGCAACAAACACAGAGACAGGAACAATCACCCACAAAACCCAACACAAAATAGGCTACCTAAATATGGTTCCCAATCAGAGACAATGACTAACACCTGCCTCTGATTGAGAACCATATCAGGCCAAACATAGAAATAGACAAACCAGACACACAACATAGAATGCCCACCCAGCTCACGTCCTGACCAACACTAAAACAAGGAAAACACACACGAACGATGGTCAGAACGTGACACTCTAGCTATGAATGTGGAATGTGACCTACATGTTACCAAATTTTTATTAGAACCCCAATGCATTCTTTTGTGAGAACATCTAAGCACAGAATTTTCAAATAAAATGTTTTTTTTTTATGGCTGCCCATAGTAAATAATTTCTAATACAGTATCTTGTTTTTGTTTGCAAATGTAATTCCACCTAAGCTCATTGTAGAGACAGCAGCTTAATTTCAGTGCAGACTAGACAAGAATAATAATGGAAGGACTGTGGCGGAATAATCACTAGGGCTTTGCATATAGTGGATTACCACGATGGTCGCCATCGTGTCGCACTAGTACATTGGGATATTGATAGAAAATGTATCACAATTCTCCAATGGACAGTTTAGTTGGGGCTGGTTGAGGACAAAAGGTTATTACTGAGGTTGTCATATTTGTTAGGGTTGCGGAACTGGTGGCATTGCAGTCAGACGCAGGAGAGTAGAAATAGGTAATAGCCGGAGCAGTTTAATTTCAAAACCAACGGCAATAAACAAAAGAACCTACATGGGCACAAAACTCGACGCGCACCAGTAACATAGTGCACAAGCACTTACAAACAAACAATTCCACACAAGGACTTGGGGTGAACAGAGAGTTAAATACACAACACTTAATGAGGGAAATGGAAACCAGGTGTGTAGGAAAACAAGACAAAACAAATAGAAAATGAACAGTGGATCGACGATGGCTAGAGGACCGGTGACGCCAACCGCCGAACACCACCCGAACAAGGAGAGGAAACAACTTTGGTGACAGTCGTGACAGTATCCCCCCCTTGAAGCTTGGCCCCAGCAGCGCGCCGACACCGGCCTCGGGGACGACCCGGAGGGCGACGTGCAGGGAAATCCGGACAGAGACGGTGGAACTCCTGCAGCATTCCAGGGTCCAACACGTCCTCCACCAGAACCCAGCATCTCTCCTCCGGACCGTACCCCTCCCAGTCCACGGGGTACTGAAGGCCCCTCGCCCGACGTCTCGAATCCAGTATGGATCGAACGGAGTAAGCCGGAGCTCCCTCGAAGTCCAGAAGGGGTGGAGGAATTGAGTGGCCACCACTGGCCTGAGGAGAGACACATGAAACGAGGTGTTAATATGGTAATCGGGGGGAAGATGTAAGTAACCTGTAACTCATCTCGTTCAGTCTCCTTGGGGCTTTAAATGGCCCCACAAACCGCGGACCCAGCTTCTGGCAGGGCAGGTGGGGGGGAAGCTTTTGGGTCGAGAGCCAGACCCGGTCACCTGGTGCGAACACCGGGGCATCAATGCGGTGACGGTCTGCGCCGGCTTTCTGGCGCAGCACAGCGTGCTGAAGGTGGACATGGGCGGCGTCCCATGTTTTCTCCCCGCGCCGGAACCAGTCATCCACCACAGGAGCCTCAGTCTGACACTGATGTCAAAGGAGCCAGAACCGGCTGATAACCCAGTAAGCACTGGAAGGGGGAGAGGTTAGTGGAGGAGTGGCGGAGCGAGTTCTGGGCCATCTCTGCCCAGGTCACGAACGCTGCCCACTCCCCCGATCGGTCCTGGCAGTAAGACCTCAGAAACCTAACCACATCCTGGTTTACTCTCTCCACCTGCCCCTTACTCTCAGGGTGAAAACCCGAGGTAAGGCTGATCAAGACCCCCAGACGTTCCATGAATGCCCTCCAGACTCTCGAAGTGAACTGGGGACCCCGATCAGATACTATGTCCTCAGGCACCCTGTAGTGCTGGAAGATGTGTGAAAACAAGGCCTCCGCAGTCTGTAGGGCCATAGGGAGACCGGGCAGCGGGAGGAGACGGCAGGACTTAGAGAAACGATTCACAACGACCAGGATCGTGGTGTTTCCCTGTGATGGGGGAGATTGGTAAGGAAATTGATTGACAGGTGTGACAATGGCCTGTGGAACGAGTAAGGGGTGTAGCTTACCTCTGGGCAGATGCCTAGGAGCCTTACACTGGGTGCACACCGAGTAGGAGGAAACATAAACCCTCACGTCCTTCGCCAAAGTGGAGGCAGGAGGTCGGGAGTATGGGGGTGGGATCCATGGGCTGCTTTTCTGTGTCATACAGCCGGGACAGTGTGTCTGCCTTCGCGTTCTGGGAACCTGGTCTGTAGGAAAAGGTGAAAACAAACATGGCCCTCCTTGCCTGGCGAGGGTTAAGTCTCCTCACCACCCAGATGTACTCCAGATTGCGGTGGTCAGTCCAGATGAGAAAAGGATGTTTAGCCCCCTCAACAAAAACATGTGTGCAACAGAGGGCTCTGGGTGACAATGGTGCCGTCTCACCCGGGGTGACAGCAGAGGGCCCTGCCTGCTGCCTCGACCCCCAGAGGAACCAACCCGGCACCGACCGGCAGTGTGACCTCTGCGGCCACAGATGGTGCACGAGATGGAACCTCCTCCGGTCTCCCTGAGCGCAGCACTTCCCAACTCCATGGGCATCGGAGCGGTGGTGCTGGGGGATGGAACCAACAGACCCCGATCTGGACGTCCGCGGGTAGCCAGCAGGTTATCCAGCCGAATGGACAGGTCCACCAGCTGGTCAAAGGTGAGGGTGGTGTCCCTGCAGGCCAACATTCGACGGATGTCCTCGCGCAAACTTCAGTGATAGTGGTCGATCAGGGCCCTGTCGTTCCATCCCGCTCCGAAGGCCAGGGTCCGAAAGTACAAAGCGAACTCCTGTGCACTCCTCGTCCCTGCCGTAGGTGGAAAAGACGTAGGTGGAAAAAACCAACGGCAATAAACAAAAGAACCTACATGGGTACAAAACCCGACACGTAAGTGTAACGTTGGTGGAAGAAGGAGTAGACCAAAGCGCAGCGTGGTACGTGTTCATGATGCCTTTAATAAACTGAACACTGAATACAAACAAACAAAAGAATAAAGGAAAACTGAAACAGTCCCTTATGGTGAAAAACACTGAAACGGAAAATAATCACCCACAACTCAAAATGGAAAAACAGGCTACCTAAGTATGGCTCTCAATCAGAGACAACGATAGACAGCTGCCTCTGATTGAGAACCATACCAGGCAAAACACATAGAAAAAGAAAACCTAGACCTACAACATAGAATACCCACCCACATCACACCCTGACCAAACTAAAAATAGAATCATACAAAGCAATCTACGGTCAGGGCGTGACAGTAAGATAGTGCACAAGCACTTACAAACAAACAATTCCACACAAGGACATGTGGGGAACAGAGGGTTAAATACACAACACTTAATGAGGGAAATGGAAACCAGGTGTGTAGGAAAACAAAACAAATCAAATGGAAAATGAAAAGTGGATCGACGATGGCTAGAAGACCAGTGACGCCGACCGCCGAACACCGCCCGAACAAGGAGAGGAAACGTCTTCAGTGGAAGTCGTGACAATATTCGTTGGATACTGTCACGTCCTCGTACTGTATTTTTCTCCAAAATGCACCAAACTCTGTAGAATTTCACATTCTAATTGGAACTTTAATCAGCATAAATGCATGACAAGAAAACCGTAATTTATGAAGAATGCTTGTCAGAGTGACTTTGAATAGCAAAATATGAGTGAAGCATCATGTTATGGACATTAAAGCCCAGTTCGTAAACTGTTTCATTTGCGACAAAATTGGCTCCATGCCCTGTTTTGTTGTTCAGTAAATTACCTTGAGTCAGCCGTGTAATGAATTAAACCAGATAAGGGCAGCATTAACCTTTAATGCATTTTTTTACTACATAGAAACTGATGAAATTTGGAAGAGATTGATTATCTACCCTGGACATTAATCATTGTTATTAAACCATGTATGAAATAGGGTGCTCAGAAATCTATTTGGGCACCGATAATTGGCAAGGCACAAATATTAGTACAAAACGGGCAGACAATCAACTATGAACAGCAAGCTAGAGGAAGTAGTTAGAGATTTGTTGAGTAAGGAGAAGTCATGTGTTGAATGCAAACTATGGCCCTTTTTCAATTGAAGTTGAATGTGTTTAGTTGCAAATGCTTGTCGTGGGTGGAGAAAAACAACAAAGTGAATTGTTCAAGCACAACCCATTCACTTAAGGAACACCGTGTCCTTGCATTCCATGGTGCAGCAAGGACTTTGTGAATGCACTCTGTCCATTAATCCTCACTTGTATTCAAAGGAGGATTTTGATGTTTTCAACCCTCAAGTGCTTTTATCTGACAAAGTGGTTGACCCAGCATGGTTTATGTTAGAATACCTCTGAACTCCTCTTACTGTTCAATCTACAATTATAAACTCAAGAGGTTAAAAACTTAATAGCAATTTTTGTTGTATATGGTACATACAATATATTTATCATTTTGGGATTGCAATTGAATTAAATGCAAATAGTATGGAGGCTTCCGTTCTGCTTTTGCCTATCGAACTGTCAGTCACAGACAAGTTCATCTAACAAAAAAAGTATGGGGTCAATTTCACGCCATATGTATTGAATTCAAAATAAAATAAATTGTGAACATGAAAAATAAAGTTGAGAATGTAAACATTATATTTTCGAGGACGGGTGAAATAATGTATGTTGAAATCAAAAACCAAACAATTGAATTTTGCTTTCAATTGTTTGCTTTTTGATTTCAACATCCATTAATTCACCCGTCCTCAAAAATATAATGTTTACATTCTCAACTTTATTTTTCATGTTAAGGCGATGACCCAGTAATCACAGATGTTCCAGAGGATGGCAAATGGCTACAATGTTCCACCTTTTTCTTCAAGGCAAGACAATAACATTACACAATTGAATATCGGCAATAATTCTGAAAACTACACACACTTGACATGGCAAAAGGCTTCCATTCGACTGCACAAAAACAAAATTTGCATATTATGTTGGAGTAGATGGTAGACATTAGTCTTAAACTCATTAGTTTGAATAACACATCATAATTCTATGATGAGACTGAGTTGATTGTAACGTTCTAATTAAACTTGTGGAGCATGACCATATAATAAATGACTTCAGTCCATTTTTCTGAGATATTGCATTAAGGTAGAGGGGTGGAACCTGAATGCAGATGTAACTCACCATGAGGAGAGTGAACCCTGGTGATTACCACTAACTGCCTGTAGTGAAGATAGAGGATTTTCTTTTGGTGAAAGGGAGCTTTGATTCTCCACAATGAATCACTGTTGCGTGGCCCCACTCTGAAGTCCTTCCCCACATAAGTCCCTCATCTACCTTTATCTTTGTTGTTATCTACAAGGGTGGGCTTAGCATGATTAAATAGATGTGAACAAAACCTGGTATACAGGGTTCCTGGATCTCCAAATCCTAGAGATAATCTATATTGCCTCCTCTAGGCCTCTAGATACACAGCTGCTCCAGGTTTCAAGCTGTATTACCAAGATGGCCACTGGCAAATACCAAATGAAAGTTCTAGTCTCTTCTCTCAGCTTTAGAGAGGGAATAAATCTGATTAACCAGAAATTGAGCAAAATTCACATATGCTAACAAGGGACTGTTTACACAGAGGATATTCGCTGAGGAATGGTTGAGATCACGAACATGTCTTTTCATGCCTGTGGATTTTCTTGATCAACATGGTCTAGCTGGCGTTGCATAGCAACAACAGTCATCAAGGAGCACACAGCACAGTTGTGAACATGACCAATCCTGATATGCATATGTGTGTCTGGTGTTTTGTCAGTATAGATAAATAAGTGGTGATTTGTTACAGTACAGTATATGCTAGTGTATATCTAGTGTTGGTGAGGTGTTTAGTTATATTTCTAAGAGCTATGGTTGAAGTAGTTGTGTTAATTTATATTCAGGTCACAGTTAGGTGGATTTTGTGATAATCCAGTTATTGATTGGGCCCACATCTGTAGAGGAGCCTTCATCTGTACCCAAACTGGGTGCCAGGCCTCTGATGAGTTGCACCCTAGCCAGAGCTGTGACAACCTGGTGCCAATGGGAGAGGGTTCCTTACTGCAGTCCATACAGATGGTGGCTTACTTCACCACGATACCCCACAATGAGCTAGTGTATCACCTGTGGGATAGCTTTGACCAGAGCATGGGCTCCTATTCTGGATCATAATTCCCACCTGGATCATCTATGCTAGATGTGTTGCTCCATATCTCCATCAGGTTATACACACTACAGTTTCATAAAGCGAAGTAATTCATCTACATTATAAAATACACTCTGTAAATCATTGCGTCTCGTCCTGGTTACAGAAAACATCTCATAAAAGTGATTTTTTTTTTAATTAACAACTATTGCATACTCCTACACATAGCAACAATATGTATCCTCAGAAAAAATAATGGCATGAATTGATTTGTTTCAGAATCAAACCTTGAATTGATTTTTCCTCATTTTACAAGTGGAAGGGAATTTTCCAGATATGATTCGTGTTCCTTCTTGATAGAAAACCTACTCATGCACTGTAGTGGAATTTGAAAAACCTACGGTTTTCTGCTGTGGGACTGAAAGGTGCAGCCTGGGACCCCCAACACCCATACCTCCTCTTCAACCACTTTACTGGTACTCTGTTGTCATGCCACATTCTGCAGAGTGCATAGGCTACATACAGGAAGCTAAGGGCCTGGTTAAGAAAGAGAAAAGCCAACAAAGTGCCTGAATGTGGAATTGGAGACAAGTGGGAGTGAAGTTGCTGTGTGGGAGATAGAATGATGATCAAAGATAAAAGTAAAAAATTAAGTCAAAATTAAACATAATAAAAAGTATGTTTGAATGACACTGAGGGGCAGTGTTTTTACAACTAATGCCAGTTTGCCTGAGGCTGATGCCGTGTAGCTGTTTGTACACATGCATATACACACACTCTCATTCAAATAAACACATACCAGAACACACTTACACGTAATAGTCACAGACATGCACACAAACATATACAGTTCGCATTGCTGTTATGATTTTAGTTGTCCTTGATGTCCTTTGTTTTCTTGTTTTTTTGCATTTTTGTTTTCTGTCATTTTCTTTTTTCTCTTTTGGTTCATTTTCTCGGTTGTTGGTGCATTGGGGGGGTTCCTGGGGGTGGGGAATGGAATTAATTGTATTTTCTATTTTTTATGTTTCTTGGGGGGACTGTGGGAGGGGCCTCGAATGGTTGAGCGACAGCTATTGGGGAACTGTGGGGGGGGAATCTTGGAGGGAGATCTGTCAACGTGACCTTGAGCAGGGCATTGACCTTGGATGCTTCTGTGTGTCGCTCTGAATGGGAGTCTGTTGGATGACTGGTGTGGTGTAGTTGTTGAGCAGCTTCATTGCAAGTATATTGTAGGTTTCGGATATTCAATATCCAATAAAAAAATAAAATAATAATAAAATAAAAAAAGTGCCTGAATCATACTGGAGAGATAGGCTTAACTGAAGTATAGTTCAAGATTTGTTTATGATCTGCATTAATTTGTCTTGATCTGCATCTACCCACTCTACTTTTGAGCACTGATTCACAACAATCCAAAGCAAACATTTGAGTTGACAATAGGCTACCTACTCTATAAGGATTGGAGAGAGTCCCTTTAACAGAAGTGATTACGTTGTACTTGACGTGATTAGTCTTACGCTTTAACTACAATGTGATGCACCACTACTTCTATAATGGATTAGGAGAGGAATTCAGACCATTTTTATTCGATGACAGTGAGCGATCCGATCCTGCTCCAGCTGCCTGTACTCGCTCTGCACCGCCACCATCACCACCTCAAGGTGTGATTAGATGTCATTTTGGATAAGAGCACTTCCTGAATGCGTCGTGTGCTTGAGCACTTGAGTAAACAGTAGCGCTCTGACAGTGGGGTCTGATTTCCCCTCTCTCCATTGTCAACACATCCTCATGGTAACCTGTAGGCTGTAGTCGTCTCTCACAGACAGTTCTAGTCAATTGTTTTCTAGAAAAGTGTAAGAGTCAAAGATGACCACAATGATGGCTTTGTCCAAACGTTTAGTTTGTTGCCTACCTGGATGATCATGCACCAACGATAGAGTGTGATCATGAGAGGGGTAAGGATACCATTTTTATATATTTGAAAAAGGACCGCATTGTTCATGAAGAAAAGACAGCACTCGAACAGGACAGGATAGGCATACAGGTGTCAGACATCCACAGCTAAAGCTAACGTTGGGTTATTTTAGTTTCACACACATAGACAGGTACAGATAATGTATCATATTGGCTGTCCTTGAACCACAAAGGTTGTGCCTTTGATATAATTGAAAAGCAGAATGCTGTATCTGTCTTAAAGTTGAAAGAAATAACAGAACTCTTGTTTTAATTAACCTAATTATGTGAGGTAATTTTAAACGGCCATATAGAAATGAGGTTACAAATGGGACTATTGGCCTCCACTTTAGAGACAAGTTCACAGCAGTAGTATGCAAATGAAGATATTTAGTGGTTTAAAATAAGATATCTTACCTTTAGGTTAAATATATGTACATTAAATAGGTTAATGAATACTATTCAAAGATAATCCTGCACATTTTCAAACAAGAAATTCAGGGAGCCTGAGACATTTAAATGTTCACATAAATATGCAATTGTATTTTACACAAGTCTTTAATAAATATATGAAGCATTTCGCTACACCCAATAACATCTGCTAAGCATGTGAATGTGACCAATAAAATTTGATTAGATTTTAATTAATGGCCTAATTCGACAGACTACCATTATTTGATAAATGTTGTGCAATGCACCGTAACTACATGAAATGCACTTTAGCGTACTGGTTAAATCAAGATTTTCATACATTCAGCCTTATGAAATTTAAGTGATAATGCCCTCAAAGTCGGTGTTTGGAGAACATATTCACACGGGTGTTGTTAAACCGTGCCAATATATCCTCCAAACACCGGCTTTGAGGGCATTATCACTTTAATACAACGGGTTAGCAAAAAATTCAAATAATGATTTCCATATGTCATAAAAAATGTATTTAATTAATGTATTCATACTATTTCATCGTTCCACACGATATAGTCCCGACATAAATCTATGGTTGCTACCCAAGCCGGCTGGTTGTTTGTTCTTTTGGTTTGGTTGCCAGAGACGAGACTCAGTCGTTCAGTCTTTTTGTTCTGTATCTATGGACGTGACCCAGTCGTTAGTTATAAATGTTCCATTGCCATACTGGCTGGCAACATTCTGTTTCCTTGCTTTGCTAGCTCGCCAACTACGGCTAATTTACAGTAATGTCAAACATTGCAGCCAGAATAAAGTAGCTGCATTTGCATTTGTTTAAGCTGTTTTCTAGTGACATTTATTTGGATACATCCATAACAATGAGCTAGTGAGGTGCGATTTTGCCTCTCATAGAAAATGTGCTCGCTCGTCAGAATACTGTTATTCAGAGAAGCTAGCCAACAACAAAGCTACAGTATAGTAACACAATCACTTCAAACAGAAGCTGAAGAGACTGCAAACTAGCTGCACTTTGTTTAGTTTTACCTTTTTTCAATTGACCTTTTTTTGTATATATCCATGAAAATGATGCCAGCTGATTCATGATTTCAACTGGCTAAGAAAAGCTGCCTGTGTGTCTCATCACAACTCCCGACACGTTCATTACTATGGAACAGCAGGAGATCAAATGTGAATATTGGAACATTGTTGCAAATGTCAGAGACAGACATCCAGGTTTATACTGGCTGGGCTGAAGAGACAATAGTTTGCGCAGTCAGATGAAACAGAGTAAATAGACATTTTAAGGTCATAGATTTAGCCGGTGGTAACTTGTGGAATAGACACCGGCTGGAATGCGGTTTTAACCAATCAGCAAAATAACAACGTGAAAAAACCTAAACAGTCCTGTAAGGTGCAGAAAACACTAAAACAGAAAATAATCACCCACAAAACACAGGTGGGAAAAGGCTACCGAAGTATGATTCTCAATCAGAGACAACGAACGACACCTGCCTCTGATTGAGAACCATACTAGGCCAAACACGTATAAAATATAGCATAGAAAAAAGAACATAGACAACCCACCCCAACTCAGGCCCTGACCAACCTAACACAAAGACATAAAAAAGAAACTGACAAAGGGATAATAATGAGGGGCTATGCGTTCTATAGAAAATAATGAACAATGTGGATGGTGTGTTTCACACACTGCATTATTTTCCAGAGAATGCATATATAATGTAATGGGTGTATGCTGGTGCCAGGGAAGTCAGGCGCAGGAGAGTGAACTTGGTATAAACGGAGCAGTTAAATAAATATACCAACAACTTCCGAAACAAAAATTTACAAAATAAGAGGGTGCAAAACCCGTCGCACACCAGAACATAACTTGCACCAATACATACAACAAACAATCACCGACAAGGACATGAGGGGAAACAGAGGGTTAAATACACGACATGTAATTGATGGGATTGGAAGCAGGTGTGATGGAAGACAAGACAAGGAAAATGAAAAATGGATCAGTGATGGCTAGAAGGCCGGTGACGTCGACCGCCGAACACGCCCGAACAAGGAGAGGGACCGACTTCGGCGGAAGTCGTGACATATAGTCCCGAGTTGATTATCCCTTTATACCATAGCTATAATTTAACACATTTGCCACTAGAAATGTGTTTATGAATTAGCCTGTAAAAATGTGTTCAACATCCACTGAAGTAACTAGCTAACAGGTTTACTAGATAGCTACAGTAGTTACCATGGTAACCAAACATACAGACTTGCTAATTTAGCTAATCAATTCATTAGACCAAGCTTGCCATTATGGAAATCTAATTCCACAGTGCCGATAATGTTTTCAATGTAACTTTTTCTTTCAAAAGCAGTTCGTTATAGGGAAATAATGCACGCTCTAGAATGCCCTTCAAGCTAATCAGAAACAAGTATATTCAACAGTGCCATGGTACAATTTAAATTACCTCACGTTTCAGAGCAGACTCACAAACGTAATTCTCTATTACGTTACATCTTACTGTGTATACCTGTATCAGAAACTTACAACAGTACCTTATTAGCTAATACAGCAAAATCGAGTGAAATCAGATATATGGAACAAGCTCCACTACTTCAGCATGCACAGTGAACCTACTTATTAAGAGTTGAAAAGATATATGTTTTAATTAGCTATACCTCTAGTGAGTTAAGCCTGAGAGACAAAAAAAAGAAGTAAAATGTTAATCAAAGTGGCAAAAGAATCCTAATTGTTTTCCTACAGGCTCTCCTGTGTAGGTACTAAAATAATTCTGAAGCTTTTTTTAAATCTTTTTTTTTTTTTACTAATCTTACATACTAGGTATTAGGCTGGCCTACTTACATGCTCCCTTGCCAGTTGCTGCCACATATAGTAGCTTTACCTGCTAGTTCCGAATGTGCATGCTCACATGGAACTGAGCAGAAAGTACTTCAAATATATGTCAGACACAAACTCTCCAACACATTACACAACAGACTTGACAAAATAACAATATCAAGAGCTACTCTTATAACTTTCTGATGCCAACTCAAGTGTTCTTTTTTAGTAATAGCAATATCCCTGTATTCTAAAGGCCCACAGGGCAGTAATCAATAACAGTGATGGAAACAAGTGGAGGTAATCAATAAACACATGCAGTGCATATTTTTGATCTAATTTTTACCTTAAATGCTAAGCTAGGCAGGTAACTTCAATAGCACATAAGTTAACACACATGATTGATTCTGAATATTGTGAGTTTATTATAAATATGTAATTAGATTAGGGCGGCAGGTTAAGAGCGTTGGGACATTAACCTAAAGGTTGCTGGTTCAAATCCCTGAGCTGACTACGTGAAAACAAAATGTATTGATGTGCCCTTGAGCAAGGCACTTAAGCCTAATTGGTCCTGTTAGTCACTCTGGATAAGAGTGTCTGCTAAATGACTGAAATGTAATTAGAATAGTTTGTATTTTATTTTAAAGAAGTCAGTATGATTAAGGCAGCAATGCCGGCATGAACACTACCTGCCCTTTCAAGAGTCCCAGGTGTTTGGTATGAAATTGGAAAGGGAGACAAACTGTTGAAGCAAAATATGTATTTATTCCCATTTCCTATTTGGGTGAGGGACATGGACCAGAAAAGCAATATGACCCTGAAGCTTTGTTAGGATCCTGGTGTGAATTCTGGAAGCTAAACTATTGCTAGTTTCCTCTGACGTCCAATACATCACCAGGCATGTCCAGCTTTTATTTATTTCTTTATTTATTTTTCCTCCCACATTTTCATGAGGTAACTTTTACAGTACACAACAAAGTTCTACATTTTTAGGTGACGACCGACACCTGCACGTCAACTGTTGTAGACCAGAAAAGTGTTGGCCGTGGACATACTTTAAAGTCAATCTGCATGCGTAGAAGCTTAATTTGTGGTAGATAATTATTTGCAAAAATATATTTATTGAGTTCATTGACGTATCGAGACGTGACAATTGTTTAACAAGTGGCATAAGAAGGGACAGTACTTAACCATTTCTGTTGGAGGATGCAATTTCTGGTAAAAAAAATACAAATAAGCAATTACCCTTCCTACGACCGGTTTGGTGATACTGATGGTTTGTAGACAGCTGGAACATTTTATCTAAGCATAACCCAGCTACGGACAGAAGTGACTTTATGTAGCAGGTTGGGAAAACTAACGCCGCAAGTTAGGGTAATTAATGCCACAGGTTAGGAGATTGAGGAGAATGAGGTTAAGGTTAAGAAAGGGGCGAGGGTTAGGCTTAGTTAAATGCTACAGTTGTCAACAACTGTTATCCCCGACGCGATAACGGCAAACATATGACATGTCACATGCAAAAGAGGGATAGCATAGCTGGAAGCTAACAACATCACAGTAGGCCTTAGACCCGCTGTGGCGATGCTTTCCATTGACTGTAAAGCAACACACCTTAATTGTAGCAACACACCTTATTAATTAACCTAAACGTCCCTTGTCTGACACAAACGTTGAATAAAATTATATTTTAACTTACTTTGACGATTGTCTGTGGGGTTGGTCTGTCGGGAGATTCTCAATTGGGAAAAAAGTTGGTCCTCTCCGGTTTTGTCTAGATGGAAGAGAGCATGTTAGGAGAACTAAATCAGAAGTTTAGGATAATTCATGTATCAGGTTAGGATAATTAACATATCAGGTAAGGAGAATTAATGAATTCCTCTCCTCGACTCCTCCATCGTGGTCTCCTACGTGACCCAGCAACCGATAAATGATCGCCATATGTATGATAGAGAGAAAACTATGCACATGTTTAAAAACAATATTCTACTTACATTTTATCTATAACATTTCTTGCACCACCAGCTACATTTCTTTTGAACCATTTTAAAGATATATTTTGTAAATGTGCCTGACGTGTAGGAGAGACTCATTTCATACAAGAGCATTGGTTTCCACATTTCCTCTACTTTGCCTCCTCTCCTCAATTACCTTTGACTTTTTTCAAATGGAGGAGTGGTCCCTTCACAGATATTTGTTAACTCATTTGTTGGCTAATTAACCAGAGACTTAGCGTTTTTACTGGAGTACATTTCAAACATCCACACAAATCCAATTGAGAATCTCCCTATGTCATGGCCTATGTCATTCAGAAAACATTGTTTAAACCATAATATCTGCCCCAGCTAATTGCATTTATCCAACAGACCTTAATAAAGACAACACTTTTACAATTAAATGTACTATATGTATATGCAAATGTACTGAGTTTGTCCATTTGCAACGTTGGCAGCTAGCTAGCTACATAACCTAGCTAACAAGCAAGCAGGCCTAATTTGGGGGGTATAGCTAACATGAAATGTCATATTTATACACTTTTATCAAATATTTTCAAGCTTCCATTCTATAGTCTGTCGTGGTTGCTTAAAGTTAAAGTAATTTGCTGCACTAGTTGGCGGCCATGCCACCTCCCCCCCCTCTAACTGCAAGGTATAATGTTGAAAACAATTTAAGCTGAAGGTACAGAGGGATTTATTCAAGCACTCCTGTTTCACACAAAAAACACATGATCATGGCACCATGTAATGGCATGGAGCACCAAATCAACACAGAGAGACAATATAACAATCAACTGACAGTCAGTGTTATGTTCCAAGTCTAAGGTTACTCAGCTACGGTACAATGCATAATTATCTGTGAGCAATTACACACAGACTGAGTCATTTGCCTTGGTCAGATTTCATGTTGCTGTCATGTTGGTTGTGCATAATTTATTACTCTGATCTGCAGCCAGGGACAACTGTAAAGATGAGACAAACAGGTTGCATTCGTAGTCTGTAATGATAAAACAAGGAGTCCCTCGCCCTCTTGTCTACAATCTCCCACATCTGACCCTGACCCCTGTAGTACAGAGTTAGACGTTGTCTCTAATTCCCCAAACTCAGTGGTTCTTGACACACATTTGGATGTTCTAAACAAACTACATACTGTACTTGACAAAGAGGTGTGTTTTCACAGTCACCTCCACTGCTTTCAATTGAGAATTCACACACACAGAGGCATGCACGCACACCCCACAAAACAATTGTAGCCACAAAACTAGATAACTAGATAATTGGATACTTTCCAAACTCCCTTTCCCTCCTATTCTTCCGGCCTCAGGTGGTGTTTGGTACCAACACTTAATGTCTACAGCACCAGTGTCAGAAAGGAACTATTGATTCATGGTTCCAGAGGAAGAATCTGACATTTTTTTGTGGATCCCAGAGATTAGAGAAAACCCTGCAGCCTGCTGGAGTGCATCATCTCCTCCCTCTCTGGCGCGTGGAGGAGAGAGGGAGGTCAAAGCAGCCGCCCAATCCCTGAGAGAGGAATTAGAGAGGCCCTCCAGGGGCTTGGGTGTGCAGGATAATCACCTCAGTGGCTTGGTTAATGGAAAGAGAGTTCAGCTCGGGACTCTCCTCAGCCTAGAGAGATGGGAGAGGGGGCAGACCGTTGGCAGGGCCACCCACAGACCTGTGACAGGTGAGTAAGACCAGCTGCCTCCTCTGCCCTGCCACATACATACACTCTGACACCTGATCCATGCACCTCTCTCTCATACATCACATGAAGTTTACGGGCCCCATGGTGATATGTATATTTATCCAGACATATACATAGTATGCTTAACAGTAGCTGTATCTACCTGTAATGTAATGTAGGTACAGCATGCTGACCTGTAGTCTTTCTTCTAAACATGTTATTTCTCAGGTCAGATATGGGACGTTACTCTTCGGATTTAAACAGGGTTGACATCCTGAAACACTGAGGATACACTGGCATCTGCATTTAAAAAAACAAGGGTTAATCAGTCTCTTTCGTGTAAGGCTAACGCATTATAGGGATAATAAACACAAGAAAGTGATTGACATTCAGCCAAGGGTCAGAAGTACACAAATTGTAATTTCATTGAAGATATTGTCGATCAGTAAACCAGGGATGCTGCCTCATGCCGCTTGTACATTTCAGATTACTCTCATGTTATCATCCGCTCTGACAAGATGACTGTGGTTAAGGCTTAAAGCAAACATGACGAAAGCAATATCACCCTGATTAAATTTACTCTGCTGCTGTCTTCATTCTGGATACAGCTTGAAATGCTGGCCTTGTTTTTGCTCTAAAAAGAAAATGGGTCAAAGGTAATCTTGCACACTTAAAGGTGCAATATGCAGAAATTGTTCTGCCAATAATTTGCCTAATTTCAGTTTGTGACAAAACAAGTAGTCATTGTGTTGTCATGTTCTTTCAAAATCGAACCCAGAAGCAGACCAGGACAAGGAGAGTAGGAAGAAGGTGAGTATTTATTTACAAGTGAATATGAATGGGTAGATTTATCCAGGTGGCGTAGCAGGCAGCGCTGGTGAGTTGATGGGAGTAAATAGGTGGATCCAATGGGGTAGCGGAATTCTCCGACGACCAGGCGGGAATGGGGTAAATGATCCGGGTGAGTAACTGAAGACAGAACAAACGGAGGTAAGTTTAAGGCAAGCAATATGTAAAAAACAACAAAACAAATTATATCTAACTTGAGGCTGATACTATGGCACGACATACTGTTCATGGCTAACGATCCGGCAGGGAATGGATGTCAGGTCCGGGCTTATGAAGAGGAGAGATGATGATCAGGACCAGGTGTGCAGATAGCTGACGGGATACAGGTGCGGGTAATCAGAACTCCCAACTGGCTACATTGCCTGGCAACCAGACAGGGTGCGTTCCAGGATGCCGGAAAAAACACTCCAGGACAGAACACAGGCAAAAAACAGACTCAGGAAATGGGATTCGTGACAGTACCCCCCCTCCGACGAACGCCACCGGGCGGACTACCCGGAGCGCCAGGGTGGAGGCGGTAAAAGTCACGAAGCAGGTCATCGTCAAGGATCTGACGCCGAGGAATCCAACTCCTCTCCTCAGGACCATATCCTTCCCAATCCACTAAATACTGGAACCCTCTACCCCGCCGTCTGGAGTCAATGATGCGGCGCACTGTGTAGACAGGACCACCTCCGTTCATCCGAGGAGGAGGAGGATGAGGAAGAGGGGGCAACAGAGGACTGAGGAGAACCGGCTTGAGGCAGGAGACATGAAAGGTGGGATGTACTCTTAGTGTAGCAGGCAACTTGAGTCGGACCACAACAGGATTAATGATCTTCTCCACTACAAACGGACCAATGAACTTCGGTGACAGTTTCCTCGACTCAGGAAGATCCCCGTGTAGCCAACCAAACCCCATCTCCGACGGTATAAGCGGGGGCAGGAATACGGCGACGATTCGCCTGGATCTGATACCGGTCAGAAACCTTGAGGGCCTTCCTGGCCCAATGCCAGGTGCGGTGGCAATGACGAATGTGGGTCTGGACAGAAGGAACCGAGAGATCCCGCTCCTGAGAAGGAAACAAGGGAGGTTCGTAACCGTACAGGCACTGGAAGGGAGACATCCCAGTGGCAGATGAAGGGAGAGTATTATGAGCATACTCGACCCAGGGTAATTGAGAGGACCAAGAGGTGGGATCAGAGGAAACAAGACAGCGCAGCGTGGACTCCATCTTCTGGTTGGCTCTCTCCGCCTGACCATTAGATTGGGGGTGAAATCCAGATGTGAGACTGACTGTAGCTCCAATGGCCAAACAGAAGGATTTCCAGACAGCAGAGGTAAACTGAGGACCACGGTCAGAAACAATGTCACAGGGCAACCCGTAGACCCTGAACACCTCCCTAACCAGGATCTCGGACGTCTCAGTGGCAGAAGGCAGCTTGGAGAGGGGAACAAAGTGGGCAAACTTGCTGAATCTATCCACAATGGTCAGAATAACCGTGTTACCAACAGAAGAGGGCAACCCCGTGACAAAATCCAGGGCCAGATGCGACCAAGGTCGCCGGGGAATAGGTAGGGGTGAAGAAGCCCAGAGCTGGCCCGATTGGTACTCTTATTCTGCGCACAAACAGGACAAGCGGCAACAAACCTCCGGGTATCTTCTCCCATGGCAGGCCACCAAAATCGTCTGCGCAGTAGCGCCATAGTCCGAGCAACACCAGGGTGACAAGCTATCTTGCTGGCGTGGGACCACTGAAGGACAGCAGAACGAACAGACTCAGGCACGAACAACCGACCGGGTGGACCGTTACCGGGCCCGGGCTGTGTCCGAAGAGCCGCCATCACCTCCACCTCAACCCTCCATGTAACGGCTCCCACGACAACGTTCTGGGGAAGAATTGTCTCAGTCTTGTCCCCACTCTCCTCCGTCTTGGAGAACATCCGGGACAGGGCGTCCGCCTCCCGTTCTTCGACCCAGGTCGGAACGTCAGGGAAAAATTGAAGCGTCCAAAAAACAAAGCCCACCGGGCCTGACAGGAGTTGAGACGTTTAGCCGAATGCACGTAAGCCAGATTCTTGTGGTCAGTCCAGACCACAAACGGTTGCTCCGTTCCCTCCAACCAGTGACGCCACTCCTCCAAGGCAAGCTTCACAGCGAGAAGCTCCCGGTTACCCACATTGTAGTTTCTTTCAGCTGGAGAAAGACGACAAGAGTAGAAGGCGCAGGGATGGAGTTTACCGTCAGTGGAGCTACGCTGGGACAGGATGGCGCCCACCCCCACATCAGACGCATCCACATCCACAACGAACTGACGGGAAGTGTCAGGTTGAGAGAGAATCGGGGCGTTGGTGAATCGGCTCTTCAAATCTAGAAATGCTCGGTCTGCCTCAGGAGACCAACAGAACTTTCTGGTGCAAGATGTCAGTACAGTTAAAGGGGCGGCCACCCGGCTGTAATCACGGATAAACCTCCGATAAAAATTCGCAAACCCCAGGAATCTCTGGAGCTGCAATCTCGTAACGGGCTGGACCCAATCCCGAACCGCCCGAACCTTCTCTTGGTCCATCTTGATCTCTCCCCTGGAGATGATGTACCCGAGGAAGGACGTCGTGTGGGCGTGAAAATCACACTTCTCAGCCTTCACGAACAGACGGTTCTCCAATAACCGCTGCAGGACCTGCTTGACATGCTGAACGTGGCTAGAAAGCTCCTTCGAGAAGATGAGGATATCATCCAGGTAAACGAACACAAAAATACCAATCATATCTCTCAGAACATCATTCACCATTCTTTGGAACACAGCAGGAGCGTTGGTCAGTCCAAACGGCATCACCTGGTACTCGAAATGTCCCATCGGAGTATTGAACCCAGTCAACCACTCGTCCCCCTCTTTGATCCGAACCAAATGATAAGCATTACGTAAATCAAGCTTCGTAAAAACCGTAGCACCCTGTAAAGAATCGAAAGCCGAGCTCATCAAGGGCAGGGGATACTTGTTCTTGACCGTAATATCATTCAAACCCCGATAATCAATACACGGTCGAAGAGAGCCATCCTTCTTGCTCACAAAAAAAAATCCTGCTCCCAGAGGTGATGACGAGGGCCGAATGAGACCTGCAGCTAGAGACTCCTTGATGTAGGTCTCCAAGGCCTCACGTTCAGGTCGAGAGATACTGTATAACCGTCCCTTCGGAAAGGCAGCTCCAGGAAACAGATTAATCGCACAGTCATAAGGTCGGTGGGGTGGAAGGGACAGAGCCTTCTGTTTACTGAATACTTCACCCAACTCGTGACATGTTTCTGGAACCAGGGACAAATCAGGAGGAGCAGAGTCACTGACCTGACTGGAAACGGCAGGAGAACAGGCAGTCCTAAGGCAGTTAGCATGACAATCAATGCTCCAACTAGTTACCTTACCCGTCACCCAATCAAACGAGGGATTGTGTTCCTTCAGCCAGGGGTAACCAAGAACCAGAGGAACATGGGGCGAGGACAGAATGAAGGAGATAAACTCTGAATGATTCCCCGACAACAACATCTTAACCGGTTCAGTCCTCATAGTGATCCGTGCCAGACTACTGCCGTTCAGAGTGGTTGCTTCAATGGCTTCCGGTAATTGCTCCTTGGAAAGCCCCAGCTGTTCCACTAAGTCGGCATCAATGAAGCTGTCATCGGCACCTGAATCGATGAAAGCGTTAATCGCTAAACTCTGATTCTTATTTATGAGGGTAGCAGGAAAACGAGGTCTGACAGGGCTCTTGAGAGGTTGAAACTGGCTCGCTAACATTCCTCCCAAAACTAGCGAGCCGGGCAGTTTAACGGGCGCTGTGGACAAGCGGAGATGTAATGTCCCGAGCTACCACAGTAGAGACAGCTGTTGGTCTCACGTCTACGTTGGCGCTCCTCCTTAGTTAGCCCGTGTCGCCCCACTTGCATTGGTTCAGGATCTGGTGGCAAGACCCCTCCACTAATCCCGTGTGGGGAATAACGATCAATACGTTCTGGTTCACTTCCTGAACCGAATGGTAACCAAGTTGCTGATTGATTGGATGGACCCCACTGCTTCTCCCTCCTTCTCTCTCGGACTCTATTATCTACCCGAATAGATAAAGTGACCAAGCTGTCTAGGTCACTAGGCTCTGGATAGGATATCAGCTCGTCCTTGAGTTGCTCCGACAACCCCTGGTAAAAAGCCGCTTGTAGTGACTCCTCATTCCAACCACTCTCCACAGACAATGTCCTGAACTCGGTCATAAAGTCTGCCACACTGCGAGCTCCTTGGCGAAGAGTGAACAAACGTTTAGCTGCGTCCTTACCTCGGACTGGATGGTCAAAAAGCTTTCTCATCTCTCCCGTGAACTCCTGGTATGAAGCCATGTAGGTCTCCTGTCGTTCCCAAACGGCTGAAGCCCATTCCAGAGCTCTTCCACGCAGCAGTTCAATAACAAAGGCTATCCTAGCCTTGTCAGTGGCATAAGAATGGGGCTGCAGATCAAACACTAACCCACACTGCATAAGAAACGAACGGCATCTTCCCAAATCCCCTTCATATTTATCAGGCGTCGGTACCTTGGGTTCACGGAAGGAAACCGCACCAGACACTGCAGGTGAGATGGGTGAAACAGGTGGTGAATGAATCGCCGGCAAACTGAGCTGATCCTGGATTTGTGCCAAGCTAGCAGATAAGTTCTGGATTGAATCCGCTATCTCCTGTAGCGCTGTCTTGTGTTGTCCCAATATCTTCCCCTGCTGGGTAATGGCATGGCAAACGGAGTCCAGGTCCGCTGGGTTCATCCTTGGCCGGATCGTTCTGTCACGTTCTTTCAAAATCGAACCCAGAAGCAGACCAGGACAAGGAGAGTAGGAAGAAGGTGAGTATTTATTTACAAGTGAATATGAATGGGTAGATTTATCCAGGTGGCGTAGCAGGCAGCGGTGGTGAGTTGATGGGAGTAAATAGGTGGAGGAAAGTTTAAGGCAAGCAATACGTAAAAAACAACAAAACAAATTATATCTAACTTGAGGCTGATACTATGGCACGACATACTGTTCATGGCTAACGATCCGGCAGGGAATGGATGTCAGGTCCGGGCTTATGAAGAGGAGAGATGATGATCAGGACCAGGTGTGCAGATAGCTGATGGGATACAGGTGCGGGTAATCAGAACATCCCAACTGGCTACATTGCCCGGCAACCAGACAGGGTGTGTTCCAGGATGCCGGAAAAAACACTCCAGGACAGAACACAGGCAAAAAACAGACTCAGGAAACGGGATTCGTGACATGTGTAGAGAATCATTGTACCATCTAAACTGCAGTGAAATATATTTTCCATAACCACAAATATAGTATTTTAAGCTGTTTGAAGCTGGTGTACAAAACCCAAAATATAACACGCAAAAACAACATTTGAGAATGGGAACATAGAAATAGTGCACATAGAACAGGTCTACAGCTTCTTAGACCTGGTGTCAACGAGCATGGCAGAGCTATAACTAACATTTCTATGTGAATTTGGTCAGGTTGCCCAAAAATTTGCATATTGTAGCTTTAAGATTGTAATGCATAGCCCAATGGCAATGATAGCACTGGGGAAATATATCGATTTATCCCAAACAACCATGATATTGAAGGACACACCTTAGAGTGTATAACTACAGTAATTCAGAGGTTAAAATGCTCACACAGTGCTTTTCTCACTCACTTTAGCATGGTCCATGTGAGATTAACTGAATGTTTCTCTGTGTGTTGCCCCTCCACCAGAGGCTGAATCCCAGGCTCCCTCCAGACTCAGGTAGGGGAGGGGTAGGAGTTTGAGACTGAGTTAGGGGAAGAAGGTTGAGTATCCTTCTGTTTACCTCCAGTTACCTCCCAGGGCAAATTGGTCGTAAGCCTCATTCAGGTGGAGGGAAGTTCAATTTTATTCCCTTTCTCTTCGCCATAGTTTTTCAACACTAAATACGCAGAGGCAGTCATTTTGCCTGCCAATGAATTTATAATGGAAATATATGCCATTTTTAAAGTCATGCCCCCTCTGTCCTTTCCTGAATAAGTCTATTTAACACACATACAGTACCAGTCAAAAGTTTGAACACACCAAGGGTTTTTCTTTATTTTTACTATTTTCTACATTGCAGAATAATAGTGAAGACAACAAAACTATGCAATAACACATATGGAATCAAGTACTAACCAAAAACCTTTGAAACAAATCAAAATATATTTTATATTCTTCAAAGTAACCACCCTTTGCCTTGATGATAGCTTGGCATTCTCTCAACCAGCTTCATGGGGAAGGCTTTTCCAACAGTCTTGAAGGAGTTTCCACATATGCTGAGCACTTGTTGGTTGCTTTTCCTTCACTCTGCAGTCAAACTCATCCCAAACTATCTCAATTGGGCTGAGGTTGGGTGATTGTGGAGGCCAGATCATCTGATGCAGCACTCTATCACTCTCCTTCTTAGGCAAATAGCCCTTACACAGCCTGGAGGTGTTTTGGGTCATTGTCCTGTTGAAAAACAAATGATAGTTCCACTAAGCACAAACTAGATGGGATGGTGTATTGCTGCAGAATGCTACGAAGCCATGCTGGTTAAGTGCGCCTTGAATTCTAAATACATCACTGACAGTATCACCAGCAAAGCACCCCCACACCATCACACCTCCTCCTCCATGCTTCATGGGGGGAACAACACATGCGAAGATCATCCGTTCACCTACTCTGCGTCTCACTAAGACAAGGCAGTTGGAACCAAAAATCTCACATTTGGATTCATCAGACCAAAGGACAGATTTCCACCAGTTTAATGTCCATATCTTGTGTTTCTTGGCCCAAGCAAGTCTCTTCTTCATATGGTGTCTTTGCAGCAATTCGACCCGATTCACACAGTCTCTGAGCAATTGATGTTGAGATGTATTTTTTTCTCGAACTCTATGAAGCATTTATTTGGGCTGCAATCTCAGGTTCCGTTAACTCTAATGAAGTTATCCTCTGCAGCAGAGGTAACTCTGGGTCTTCCTTTCCTGTGGTGGTCCTCATGAGAGCCAGTTCCATCATAGCGCCTGATGGTTTTTGTGACTGCACTTGAAGAAACTTTAAAAGTTCTTGAAATGTTCCATATTGACTGACCTTCATTTCTTAAATTAATGATTGACTTTAATTTCTCTTTGCTTATTTGACCTGTTCTTGACATAATATGGACTTGGTCTTTTACCAAATAGGGCTCCACAATTAACTTTTAACAAGGCACACCTGTTAATTGAAATGCATTCCCGGTGACTACCTCAGGTGACTACCTCAAGCTGGTTGAGATAATGCCAAGAGTGTGGATGAAAAATGTAACTCTTGTAAAACAATTATAAAAAATATAACACTAATATATTTTGATTTAATAATTATTCAACCCCCTGAGTTAATACATGTTAGAAACACCTTTGTCAGGGATTAGATATCTAACTCTTTCTGGGTAAGTCTTGAAGAGTTTTGCACACCTGGATTGTACAATATTTGCATTATTATGTAAAAAATCTTCAAGCTCTGTCAAGTTGGTTGTTGATCATTACTAGACAGACATTTTAAAGTCTTGCCATAGATTTTCCAGCCAATTTAAGTAAAAACGGTAACTAGGCACTCAGAGAAATTCAATATATGCAACTCCAGTGTATATTTGGCCTTGGTTTTAGGTTATTGTCCTAATGAAAGGTAAATTTGTCTCCCAGTGTCTGTTGGAAAGAAGACTGAACCAGGTTTCCCTCTAGGATTTTGCCTGTGCTTAGCTCTATTCCATTTATTTTTATCATAAAAAAACTCCCTCATCCTTGCCATTGACAAGCATACCCATGACATGATGCAGTTACCACCATGCTTGAAACTTGTTACTCAGTGATGTGTTGTCTTGGATTTGCCCCATAACATAACACTTTGTATTCAGGACATAAAATATAGATAGATGCCCTTCTTTGCAAGGCATTGGAAAAACCTCTTTGGTCTTTGTGGTTGAATCTGTGTTAGAAGTTCACTGCTCGACTGAGGGACCTTACATATAATTATATGTGTGGGGTACAGTTATGAGGTACAGTAGTCATAAAAAAAACAACATTTTAAACAGTATTGTACTGTATACAGAGTCCATGCAACTCATGTGATTTGTTAAGACATGTTTTACCCCTAAACATATTTAGGCTTGCCATAACAAAGGGGTTGATACTTATTGACTCAAGACATTTCAGCTTTTCATTTGTAATTAATCTCTACTCATTAAAAAATGTAATTCCACTTTGATGTTAAGGTATATCATGTAGGCCAGTGACAAATAATCTAAATGTAATACATTTTAAATTTAGACTGTAACACAACAACATTTGGAAAAGTCAAGAGGTGTGAATAATTTCTGAAGGCACTGTATATAAAATGTACTTATTAGACAGTTAGAATGTTGCTGTCAAAATGGCTCAAAGTGGAGTCCCTCCAGGCCTGGCTTTTCTAGTGTTAAAGTGCACATTGACCTTTAGCTGGGAAGCATCCCTTGGAGAGGTTGAATACGTTTGCTATGGAGCATCCCTGGGAGAGATACGTTAATCTCAGGAAATGGTCAATGGGAACACTAACATCCTGGGTCCATACCAGTGAAAAGCTCCATACATGAATGTTCAGTGTGTGTGTGTGTGTGTGTGTGTGTGGGGGGGGGGGGGCAGTGTGTGTGTAGTGTGTGTGCGTGTGTGTGCATATTCATGGTGTCACTGGTTGTTCTGTGGCACCATTTGTGACTGTATATTGAACTCCTTTATTACTCTAAGTCCTCCCAGCATCATCCAGTAGACACCGTTCAATATCATAACATAGATCACCTCTAGAGAAAGAACAGATTGCTATTTTGCTCTTACAAATTTATTAACACCATCAATCATTTTATAAAAAGCATTTATTTCAAAGTTTTTAGCTTCTTAGATCGAAGCACATAATAAAGCAACAGTACAATGTTCATAAAATATAAGTGTGATGCGGTAACATTTTCTTACATGTTGAAATACTGATATCTGCATGTGTACTAAAATAAGAACTTTTAAAATTGTACAAATAGGTACCATAAATTCGACATAGAAATTAGGCGTCATTCACTACAACAGGACAGATTGCTATTTTCTCAACCAGGGAGAAAAACATACGCCCCCAAAAAATGTTTAAAAAATGAAGAGAACAAAAAAATCATAATAATCATAATAACATTATCATAAAAAATGAGATTTACAAGAACCAATCGGCGCACGTTTGATCCTCAAGAGACATATTTGCACACGTTATATGTACTTTAGCTTGCTTTAGGATATATTTTTCAAGTTGCAAAAAATGCACTGTGATGCAAGAGTGTCCATTACTTAAGGCGATTTTTGAGCTCACAGGTCTTTCCTTGTGATTTATCATTGGTGAAATTGGGCTGAAAGGGGGGATTTTTCACTGGATTTGTGAAAAAACAGTCTCTGTTTTTGTTGAATTCATCTTCCTCAGGAAGATGGAGGTGCTACACGAGCGACCAGTCTCAGTTTGCTGTTGTGGTTTTCTCATCGTTTTTTTCATTGATATAAGGCAACAATTTTTTATTCTCCTCTTTGTGAGCTCATTCACAGTATCAACAATTACATGTCTCTCTGTGACCCACATTCCAACCCCAAACCGTAGTAACCTACAAAATGAATAAAAAATTGAAATACCGAGTGTTATTTGATCTCTCACCACAAACATTAAGCATGTCTTAATTTTCCATACACACCAGTACATCCCACAGAGGTGTTTTTATTAAATGTTTTTAATGTGTTTTATATTTCTCTCTCTCTCTCTCGCTCTTTTGTTTCCACCTCCTCAATTCCCTCTGTCCTTCCTTACCAAACATCCCCAACAGGTATCTAGTATACTGCAAGTATACTTTACACATACAAATAACAAAGTTTACTATAAATAAAAATGCTTGTGGTATACTTATAGTAAACTTCAAGCACCACACAAAGTCAGTGGAAGGTTGGAGAAAGGGTGCAAGGAGATGGTCAGGGAAATGGGTGAACGTTAAGAGTTGTCATCGGCAGAGTCTTTGGTGCCGTAAAGGTCGGCCAGCTTCTTGAAGCGCGGGCCCCAGCTTTGGAGGTAGTCGTAGTCTAGGTCTGAATCTGTGGTCACCGACTCCAAGGAGCTGAGGGATCCAGCGATGGAGCCCCGGCCCTCGTAGCCATAGATCTGGATGGAGTCATAGGGAGGGGCCGTGGGGTCGTTGTCCGCGTCGTTAATGCGGGTCTTGATGAAATCATCCACATCCACACTGTTGGCCACGGGGTGCCCGCCAGGCCTCATTGGGTACTGGAGCTCAGGCTTGATGTCCTTACGGGGTAGGAAGCCGTTGGCACCGTCAGGGTTCTGTAGAGTAGCAATGTCGAAGGCCTCTGTGTCCTCCTCTCCACCACCTTCATCGTCATAGGTGATGATGTTCTCACGGATGTCTTCCTCCTCAAAGACAATGAGCGGCTCCTTCTTCTGACGACGCAGGGCCACAAACAGCACCACGATCGCTGCCATGAGAAACATATCAGTCAGCCAATCATACAAGCTCTAGCTCTTATAGCTCTTAAAATACCTTTAGCATTTCACATTGCCTAATTAGGCAGGCTTTAACAGATCATTTGGATTAGAAGTGCAAAAATACATATGACATTTTTTAAACAGTGTTAATTGCAAGCTAAATAATTAATTGAGCCTGTGTAAATAATCAAAACGCACACTATTAATATTCTGTCAAGCATCTGTTCTATAAATACATTAAACTATTCTGAAAACATTAAGGATAAGCACCACTCAGGATGGAAAAAAAGATCAAACATGAGTAAATATTAGATCAACAACAGATTGAATGCAAGTTGATGTTTTCTTTAGTGCTGATGCTCACCCAGGAGAATGACGATACAGGCTAGTATGGCGATGAGAGCGCCGGTGCTGAGGCCTGCAGGCAGGATGTAAGGCTCCACGTTACAGGACAGGATGGTGTCCTTACTGTCACAGCTGCACACTCGTATGGTCAGCGTGTTGGTGCTGCTCATGGGAGGAATGCCGTTGTCGTTGATCTCAATGGGAAGGAAGTAGACATCCTGGGTCATCCGACTGAAGCCCCTCCGGGTCACATATATGCTGGCTGTGCTGTCTGTGGGGAACAAGAGAGGAGCCGAAGTAGAATAAGTACAGAGACAAGAGGGTCCTTTAAATATCTCCTCTTGGAGGGTGGGATTTCCGGTAGTGTACAGACTGCTTAACAGAATCATAGTTATAACCGAAGAGTTTTACTTATCCAACGAGTTCATAAGGCAGAAGGCAGACATATAGCCGCGGGGGAAAAGCAATGAGCTGTGAATTTCCAGATATTAAATTATTGTAATATTGTGAACATTTATTAGCTTTTGGAAGTGTAATCAAAGCTCTAGCGGAGGGAGCTGTATTGGTTTTATTTGGGGCTGGGTGAGGGTGGAAGGATGCCAAGTGCACTCTCCTGACGCAGTGCAAGGTCGCTCTCAGAACAGAGATGGAGCGAGTTCATTTAGGTGCTTGTGGCTTAGTCATTTTCACCTCCCTCTCTCACAGCGGTGTCCTCAGCCCACTACACCTTTTTCAGAAAAGGTTTCTCATGACAAGGCTATTGTGCATACAGAATGGAAGGTTGAATGGGCTCTATGAATCCTGCGCTATTCATTATAGGTCTACATCATACTAAGAAAGGTTATCATTGCCTTGGTAGAGCATCTTTTAAGGGTTGAGGTAGAACACAGTCTGAAGCCATGAGAACTTAAATATCCAACAAGGTAGTATGGCTGAAAGAAGCACTTCATAAGAAGCCACTTTTGAGGAACATTTTCTTCATAAAATTAAACTTAGCAAATGTTCTTACATCTGCAGATATGATAGCGCAAGAAAAAAACTAAATAGCCCCTGCTGTCTCAGACATACACCGCAAACTCTGTAAATCACGAGAAAATACATAGATACATTTAGATTAGAAAGCTGTCCATTTCAAAGGATGCTTTGGATTCTTTAAACCCAACAAATCGGAGGGGCTGTAATCTGTTCTGCTCATATTGTGGGCTTTTTGAAAATACTGCTAAAAAGCACTAATTTTGACTCTCATTAAAGCAGATCAAACGGGTAGAGAGCCATCCCTTGCCATGCTGGCTGCTATATAGTCACTGAAGCACTGCTTGGAACAGTCTGATATGACTTTATCTGGGGATTAAAAAAAATATCCCATTAAACTGCAATTAACACATTCATTCCCCCTCATTCATTCTCCTCCATCACAGAAGGAGAGATGCTTGGAAGTAGCTTGTGATTACGGCACGGTCGGGACGAGTATTAAAGCAATGGCAGAGGATGAAAAAAGAGCTTAAGTTGGCTTAAGTTTGTAGAAGAGAATATTGATGGATGCATGTCATTAAGAGAAGTGTCATGTAATTGCTTGTTCAAAGATGGCAATGCTGACTGAACTACTCGCAGCAGCTGTTGAATGTCTCCATCATAGTCATTACAATAGCTTTGTCACATGGTCCTGAGCAATCTCTATGGATATATGCAAGTCTAATCAAGTATTTTTATGGCGTCAAAACTCTGTGATTAACTTTTGCTTCTCATTATCTTTAATCCAGGAGTTTATAAACAAGGCTGATGAACGCTATCCCCATGATGAGTAATTCTGCTCTGATGAGAGATGGCATCCTCTGGGGATAAATACCACTGTGCCTCATCTGTTGAAATGGAATGTAACAGGTACTCTCTCTGATCAGCTCGCCTAAGCAGCCGCTCCATCACTGTGACTGGCAGGGGCTTTGAGCTTAAGGACAGCTGGGATGAGTCACCAGCCAGCCAGGCCCCCAAACCTCTCTCTCTCTCTCTCTCTCTCTCTCTCTCTCTCTCTCTCTCTCTCTCTCTCTCTCTCTCTCTCTCTCTCTCTCTCTCTCTCTCTCTCTCTCTCTCTCTCTCTCTCTCTCTCTCTCTCTCTCTCTCTCTCCACTCCTCTGGCTGATCAGTCAGAGTGTGAGGTAGGGATAGCTAATGCAATCGCAAACACTGCAAACTGATCCAACAGGCTCAGTCTCCTACATGCAGCAGTTCACCGATGCATAGGCTAGGGCGCCAGACACCCGTGGTAATTAATAAGTGGGGAGCTCTTTTGGATCTAGCTTCAAATCAAACTTCAGTCTACAATGATCTGCTGAATCACTTCCCATCTGAATGTAGAGAAACCTGAATTGATGTAAAGAAGAAAAAATACCCAGTGGTTTTCTATCTCACTGACTGGAGTCCTGGAGTGCCGACTAGCCACTATAAAGACAGTAAAAGTGTCCAAACAGAAGTCGCTCTTCTCATTGATGGAAATAGAATGCTTGAGCCACCCACCTCTGTTGTCTTTCAGGGAGAAATTCTGGTTGTTGACAGCCTCTGGGGCGATGCTGAAGTGGAAGTACTGTCGGTGGACCATCTCATCCTTGTCCACTGCACTGACTGTCTCTATGAGCTGAGTTGAACAACACCCACAAGAGTTAGTACAGACAGAGTCCACCAAAACACTGAACATATTCAATAAAATAGAAATATATTTTTGCACATGATGGTTACTAGTATGCATAAAGATCTGTCTTTTCTAAATGTGACTTGGGAAAAAGTACAATATACATTGTAAATGATTAGACTTACTTTGCCAGGGGAGACATTTTCACACACAAGGATTTCGTTCTGTGTGGCAAACTCAGGGGCGTTGTCATTCATATCTTTGACTTTGATGTTGACACGTACTTTTGTATCTTGGTGATGTCCCCCTGTGCAGAATGACAAAAATGAATAACAAACAAGTTAGTGATTCAGTGCGCATTCATGGGATTTGGCTTGCTAGGAAAACAAAACCAGCTCCCTCTGAAATTCACTGCAAACACAATGAGAAGACAGCACAGTATGACCCTATTTATTGTATAAGAAATGATGTAGGTTTTTGAATGCTTGGAAATGATGCTGTCAGACGAGTGTTGTGCATAATACAACAGAACTGCTTGATCTCTAAAGTTCCAGACATACATTTTTGATGCATCAAATTATCTCTGATAGGAGAGATGGAAATATTTGAGACAGATATACTTCAATACCAGACATAATAATGTGGAGTAGAATCACACAGACAGAGAACAGCAACTTCAAGATGTTTATTTCTGATTTGGGGGATGTGGATGTTTTGCAGTAGTCTCTAGCTACTCATTTCCCTTTATGAAAGGCACTTTGTGGTAATCTTCTCTAAAAACATCTTGAGGGGTGGCGACTCTAGGACGACATAAGAGCCGAGGGGGAACAAAACATTTCCTGGATTGGGAGGCATGGCGTCTCTGGTATTCACAGCTACTCTCTAATTTGAAACCCGAGGTGGATGGTGGAGGGTGGCGTACCAATCTCAGTGGCGCTGACAGAGATGTTGTGCCAGGGTAGTGTCTCCCGGTCCAACGGTCTGGTGGTCTTGATGATGCCATCCTCTGGGCCGACACTGAAGAACTGTTCCACATCCGTGTAGCGGGGAATCATGTACCTGCAGTGAACAGTAGTGATAAGTAAACATGAACTGTATTCAATTAGGGCCTGGTTCCTTAGATAAAACAAAAGCCCAATTATTCTTGTGCTGTAAGAATGCATGTTTTGCACTGTTTGGATTAATGTATTCGATGGAACAATATTTATAGTTCGAAACTGCATATTAATTTAAATATTTGTTCTTGCAGAGCAGGAAATAATATAGGATATTTATTTTGTTTACTGATTGAGTCGGGCCCTGCAGTATGTTATGGTGACAAGGTGAGGCCTTTGAAACTGAAATCATCTACGTATCAACATAAAATGGTCCATTTAAAACAGAAAGGTGGGATGATAACACTATGAGACGGAGTGGGGCTGATAATCAGACAACGGCGCTAAAAACAAACACAAATGTGTAACAAAGAGAGTGAGACAGAGTGTTCCAAGTAGCCTACCTGACAGGGTTGTTGGCCACGTCTGTGTCTTTAGCGTGTACACGGCCCACCACGGTCCCATCACGGGCATTCTCCTCCACCTCGAAGCTGTAGCTAGTTGCCATGAAAGCAGGCGGCTCGTCTGCGTCCTCCACCATAACCTTAACCGTGGCTGTGTCTTTGTAGGGGCCCCAGGCGATGAAACGGGGGTCCAAGTGTGTGTTGGATGCCTCTACTCTCAGGGTGTATGCCCTCTTAGTCTCAAAGTCCACAGGCTGGAAAGAGGGAGCAGCGTGGATTTAGTAATAATACATTTAAAATATATGATCATTAAAATCATGGGCCAATAAGGAGAAGGTTGTCTCAATGTAGTTCTTTCTATAATACTATTACTGCATCATAAAAATGATTTACTGTAGCTGTACACTGCTATCTAGAACCTTAGAGAGTTCTTCAGTTGTCCCCATAGGAGAACCCTTTGAAGAATCCTTTTTGGTTGCAGGTAGAACAATTTTGGTTCCAGGTAGAACCCTTTTGGGTTCCATGTAGAACCCTTTCTACTGCAAAAGGGTTCTACCTGGAACCAAAAAGGGTTCTAAACTGCAACCAAAAAGGGTTATTTTATGGAGACAGCCGAAGAACCCATTTGGATGCTTTTTTTCTAAGAGTGTCAAATCAAATATCAGTATGAAGTTGAGATGCTAGCTAGAGGGTGCTGTTGTAAAATAAGACAGTGGTTGTGGTCAACATCAGCACGAGACAACACAAAGACATTCTTTGCTCAGTCCTTATACGTAAGATGGCTCTTATTTCAGTTCAGTGGCGTATCTAAGTCATAGCCTCAATCACCACCAGTTCATTTAATTGCAAGAAATTGGAAAGACACTCCCAAATCAATTATGCTCAAAAATAGTTAATGGTCATTTAGTGTGAACAACCCTCATCCTTCTACACCCTGCCTCCTACTGCTTTCACATATCCAACTGTTTTCTTGTTACCCTGTCTCACTCGGCAGCCATAACTCCCACAAATTACCAAGTGAGACTTTAAAGTACCTACCGCAGCTGAGGGGGCAGCATACCAGAATGCACACACACACACACACACACACACACACACACACACACACACACACACACACACACACACACACACACACACACACACACACACACACACACACACACACACACACACACACACACACACACACACACTTTATCTATCTCTGCCTGTATGGTGATTGATTTGAAGTTGTTTTCCTATCTCAGTTTTTTTGTTCATCCTTCAGTATTTTTTGCATGTCTTTAATGAAGCTGCCAACGGTGGGAACAGTCATGACCCAGTTCTTTCCTTTAACAGGTCGGTGAATGTTCCTCACTGACGTTGTCTCCTGAAGCTGTGGTCTTCTCTGTCTCACTCTTTTCCTCCCCCTCTATCTCTCTCGGTCTCCCTCTCTCTCTTTCTCCCTCCTCTCTCCTTTTCTTTCTGTATTTTCTTTTCTTTTCCTCCGTCCTCTCAATATCTGCCCCTCTCTCTCTCTCTCTCTCTCTCTCTCTCTCTCTCTCTCTCTCGGTTCTTTTATTTTGGCACTTAATAATTTGCAGCTGAAACTAATCAGCGGTAGATAATATTCACAATAATGCCAGACTTCCTCTTAGCATTCAGCCTGCGCCTGGTAGCCCGCAGTTGAAACAGAATACTTGATTAAAATTCTGGCAATTCCGACAGTAATTTCGACTTTAATTTTCAACATGCTTTGAAGAGCAAAAGGTGATGATTTCCCGAGAGGTGTATAGTGGAGGCATTATGTTATTGAGAAGAGCAGGGCTACATCAAACTGATTGTTGTCGGCACGCTGTATTGTCGTCGCCCCCCTCCCCTCCCCCTAACTCCTAACCACCCACCCACCTCCACACACACGCCACACACCCAGCCTGATCAGCAGGCAGAATGTTCTCATTTGGGACCAGGGCCCTGGTATTTGTGATAGTCAAACACTGTTAAGAATTACAACCCACCCACCACCACCCTCTCTACTCAGCGTCAAGACATGATTTCCTCTGATTCAATTCTTCCACTTTCCCCAGCTACAATTTGTATTATCCGGTGTTCATAAGACTTATTATGATTGGTGCCCCTCTCTGTTATGGAAATGAAGGGGATCTGCACTGAGCAGCGATGTCTGATCCCACTTGGGTTCATCTGGCCATAGAGGAAGTTGTTTACATGGCCGTTTTCCACATTTCAATGGCTGCTGTCGTGGCTTACCTGGTATAATCCTCAGGCATGATTAATAGAACAGCGCCATTTTTCAGCACATAGACTACACACTGGTACTCACACTCCACTGAACTGACAAAATTACCCAGCTTGCGTAAACCCTTGAGAAAATATGATTACTTCTCAGACACGCATGCAAAGGCCTCCCTCTCTCAGAGTTGTGTTAGTTTTGGAGAGGAGTAGAGAGGAGTGTGAGTGAGATTGCTGCTGATCTCTGAGTGTGAGGGAGCCGTGCTGTGAAAGACAGTTGAGGGATTTTGAATAATGAAGCACCACCAGGTGGCAATGTTCCGTCTAGGCTGCTGCTCCTGCTGCGTAGGGACTAGGGAGGGAAGCAGTGCCTCTCTCTCTCTCTCCTCTGGAGGCCCGGCTAAGCCTAACCATGGCAGGCAGGCGGCTCCAGGCGCAATGGTGCCAGTGATCACCCAGAGGCAGCCCAGGCGCGGTGCAGTGCAGTGCAAGGCTGACCTCCCCAGGTTGGTAAACGTCGGCATAATCCCAGCCCTGGAGCACAGCAGAGCTGCAGCGCCACGCTAGCGGCCGACCCACAGTCAGACTGCATAGATTCCTCTCCCAGAGAATCAACCATGAAAGTCAATGCTCGTAATAAGAAACTGAGGCGGTGTCATTGCAATCACAGAGTGGAACGGTGAAAAATCACTCCACCCTCTCTCTCTCTCTCTCTCTCTCGCTCTCTCCCCCTCTCTCTCTCTCCTGCTCAGTGTGTGCTTCAGTCTCACACACAGGCACACGCTCTCTTTCTATTTTTCCCTGTCTTTCTCTCTCTACCACACAGAAATTTCATATAGCCACCTTTACATATTCAAACACGCACAGACACACACAGGTGTATCAAGTAATGTCACGTATTGAAGCTATCATTTTAGTCCTCAGAATGTTAGTGAAAGGGCAGTAACAAAAAGGGTGATTCAATGCAGATGACTCTATAGACTGTCTCACACATTCCTTTCATTCCTCCATCATTTTTATGGAATAGTAAATCCCCTTCAGTCCCTTCTCACCTTTCTCAGTTTGATAACACCCTCACGGGTGTCAGTGTCGGTGGTAATCTCAAACACAGTCATCCCATCGCCCTCGATGAAACGATATGACACAAGTCCATTCTCCCCCAGATCTGGATCTTTAGCCTTCAGACGGCCTACCTCCTCACCCGAAACCTTGTCCTCTGAAACGGACATGGCGTATACACCTGTGGGGAGAAACAATAGAAACTGTTACAAATTTAAAAAATATATAATTCACACTTGTATTCGATGCCTGATGCCTGCTTTGACTTACTCCGAGGTACAGAATAGCATTCACCCAACTTTCCACTGCATTCATGTAATCTTGTTTTAAATGAGCCCCTGTCTATCCTTGTCACCGTGGGGGCAGCTGTATATAGTTAGATACATGCACCGACTATACAGTATACAGTACTATACATATATATATATATATATATATATATATATATATATATATATATACATACACATACACAATATAATATTTAAAAAAAACATTATTGAAAGAATAAGGTTGGGGGAAAACATTGTCTCAATCAACCCTAAAAACAAAGTGCAAGTTGAATCATGCTATCAGAACCATAACATTATATATATATATATAAATATAATGTTATGGTTCTGATAGCATGATAGCATGATTCAACTTGCACTTTGTTTTTAGGGTTGATTGAGACAATGTTTTCCCCCCAACCTTATTCTTTCAATAATGTTTTTTTTTTAAATATTATATTGTGTATGTCTTTCCTTATCAAATGTAAGACTAAATTCCATTTGTAATATGTTTTGGTGCATATACAGTGAGTTCCAAAAGTATTGGGACAGAGAAAATGTTTTGTTCATAACACTTATTATGATTGACATTTGTTTGGTAAAAAACAGTAGGATAAATACACATGTAACCATTCTGGGTTTTTTCTTCTTTTCTTTTAAGAGCTTTGTCACAATGGCCCAGTCAAAAAATAAAGTGCTGGAGTACAGAGTCAAAACAACAAAAACATTTTCACTGTCCCAATACTTGTGAAGCTCACTGTATGTATTTAAAATACTATCAAGATAAGAAAGTGTCTGGTCATAGAACATTCCATAGAATACTAGAAAAATACTACTAGTCAAGAAAACGTCTGTAACTCATTCACAGTAAAGTATATTACTATTCTGATTTCAGATAATCAATCTTTACAAAATATAAGATTTAAGATATAAGATATCAGTTTTCTCTATCTTCAATGGCAGTTGTTTGGGGGAAAAAGCATAGAAGATTGTCACGTTTGTCGTAATAATGGTTGGACCAAGCTGCAGCGCGATATGGTTTCCACATAATTTATTAAAGTGAAAACTTAGAACAAAACAAATAAAGAAACAAACAATCAACCGTGACTAACGAGATGCTACGTGTACTAACTCAAAACAATATCCCATAACACACAGGTGGAAAAATGCTACTTAAGTATGATCCCCAATTAGAGACAACGATAGCCAGCTGCCTCTAATTGGGAATCATACCAAAACACCAACATAGAAAAAACAAACTAGAACCCCACATAGAAAATATAAACTAGACTAAACCCCTAGTCATGCCCTGACCTTCTCTACCATAGAAAATAAAGGCTTTCTATGGTCAGGACGTGACAAAGATACACATTTTCACAGGTGTTTTTTCTTGAAGGATTACCATTTCATTGATGTGGTCCTATCACATGTCATATCATTTGAAAGGGCTGTTTCTCAGCTTTCAAAATCTGTATCATGTTTTCATATATGGTTTGACACCAGAAAAGAATGCTCATTAATGCACGCTGAGGTCATCGTCTCAGTAAATTCAGGAATTCCTAAACTCTCCAAACGATGATGCAACAATACCAATATGGCGATTTACAGTTTATTTTTTATTTTACCTTTATTTAACTAGGCAAGTTGGAGTTAGCTGCTGTTTCCATTCATTTTTAATGCTGTAAAACACATTTGTGGTATTTTACTGTGCATTCTACAATGTTTTTAAGAGACGTCTTACAGTGTAAGTACATGTCATGGTCCATCTTTGAAAAACAGTGAGTCTTTAACTGAGAGAGAGAGAGAGAGAGAGAGAGAGAGAGAGAGAGAGAGAGAGAGAGAGATAATGATGGAGCACAAGAGATAACTGTGGAGGTCAGCTGGCCAGCACCTGAAGGCCTCAGCCAATGAGCAGTCAGTGTTTTGTGTTTGTATTAGCATGTGTGAGTGTGTGTCTACAGGGGTGCATGCACCTGCCTGTGGCCGAGCCAGGGCAGTAGGGCCATATGCCCTCTCCGCTACACCTATTGAAGTGTTCAGAGCCAAACGCTTCAGCTGCATTTAAAAATAACTCTGGCATGGGAAGGAGCCTTTTAAAAATGGCCTGATGATACAAAGGGCTGCTACTTCAATCAGACTACATAGAAAACTATGGGATATTTTCATGAGAACGTTACTGAATCCACCCAGTCTAAAATGGCTCTGACCTGGAATAAATATGAACCTAATGTCATAGGCTGAACAATATGACAATACTGATCTGTATGTCATCTCAAAAAGTATGTCATCACTTATTGAACAATGTTCCAGTTTTCATCATCTGGGAAATAGTTGACATTGTGATACGCGGTTGAGTCAGCCTAATGACTCAACCAGTTTCTCACCCCACCCAGGACTAGTTTACCCCAAATTTGTAGCTAATATTCCATCCAAGAGCCACTGTTAGCAGGGCTACATCCGAGCCGCAGTGCTGATAGTAGGGGAAAGAGTGGGGCTCTCTGGGACAAATCTTCAGGCTCTACTCAAGAAGTAGGGGGAAATTGATGTAGGCCATTTCTACTATATGAGACATAAATCTGTGTTTAGCTCGCTGTTTAGAGCTATAAGAATTCCCCTCCATTCCCCTTCTGTCGAACAGAAATACTGACACAAACACTGTTAATATTTCACAACTCTTTATCGGCTTAAGATACTTGCTGTCATCACATCTCCTATGAGCGCAATGAAACCGTTTAATAATTAAGCTTCAATATTTCCCCTTTAACATCTACTTCCTGTATAAACCGTGTGTTGCATGGCCACTGGGGCCAGCAGCGATCCATATTTTCAAGTGTCAATCCTAATATGTCAGCTGAGGCTTGAGGGGCTGGGAGAGCGCGAGACTGGCTAAAAGCAGACCTGTCCCTCTTGGATGATGCTGCTCGTACCTCAGCAGAGAGGGACAGTGACGGCGGGAAAAGAGACCATCTCAGGGTCTCAGTCAGCTTAAGAAAACAGAGAAGAAAAGAAAAAACAGAAAAAGTGAAAGAAAGAGAGACAGGACTCTTCACTTACTCTGAGGGAACTTCGGTGGATTGTCGTTGACGTCCGTCAGGGTGATTTTCACCTCTGTTGTCCCTGACAGTCCCCCCATGTGTCCCCCCATGTCCTTGGCTTGTATGACGACGTCATATTCCTGCCGCGCTTCCCTGTCCATGTTGGGCAGAGCTGTCCGGATTATCCCTGGGGACAGGAGAGGAGGAAAATGGCTTTAATTCAAGAAGGAGCTGCCTTTGACCTTTCAACAGCCTACTACTCTGCAAGGCCTACTGGGAGGAGCAGGGCATGTTGGGTCATCACTGAAACGTGAGATCACATTGTGACAAGTGCCATCGCCATCTCATTCATCAGGCTCCTTTTCTAATATTGGGGTAATTAGTGTGATATATAAAAGGGAAAAAGAAGTGACTCGTTTCATTGGAAACTACAGAACAATGCTCAGAACAACAGCGAGGAACTGTTTTTTTAAGCCAGTTGTTTATTTATTTATTTTTCTGTGAGGAAACTGGCGCTTCTCACATCACAGGAGAATATGATGGGGATGGTTGATCTCTGGTGATATTTAGATGAGCCTGTGCATGAAACGCAGATAAGCCAAAAACAAATTAGAAATGTGAGCATGGGACAGGATCCAGTGAAATATCCAGCTTTGGTTTATTAGCAGGATTTTCTCTCTCCGATCTCTCTCTCACTCTGAGATCTCCCTGTTTGGCTGGGGGTACTTTGGCTCCCAGGATATTTAGAGTTCAACCAGGATATTGCTTGCCTAATCTGGCCGTGAGTTAATTCTGTTTGGCAAAGGACAGGTACACTCAGACTTTGCCTTGGAGAAATCCCAAAGCACGACAGGGCTGATCCTCAACGCCCCTTACTTGGCTCGGTTACAAAATCAGAGAATTGACAGATTATCATAAGATACATTTAAATACATGACCGTTTTGATACGAGACATACAGTCGTGGCCAAAAGTTTTGAGAATGACACAGACAAAGTCTACTGCCTCAGTTTGTATGATGGCAATTTGCTTATACTCCAGAATGTTATGAAGAGTGATCAGATGAGCTGCAATTAATTGCAAAGTCCCTCTTTGCCAGGCAAATTATCCGAATCCCCAAAAAACATTTCCACTGCATTTCAGCCCTGCCACAAAAGGACCAGCTGACATCATGTCAGTGATTCTCTCATTAACACAGGTGTGAGTGTTGACGAGGACAAGGCTGGAGATCACTCTGTCATGCTGGTTGAGTTCAAATAACAGACTGGAAGCTTCAAAAGGAATCATTGCTTGGAATCATTGTTCTTCCTCTGTCAACCTTGGTTACCTGCACGGAAACATGTACCGTCATCATTGCTTTGCACAAAAAGGGCTTCACAGGCAAGGATATTGCTGCCAGTAAGATTGCACCTAAATCAACAATTTATTGGATCATCAAGAACTTCAAGGAGAGAGGTTCAATTGTTGTGAAAAAGGCTTCAAAGCGCCCAAGAAAGTCCAGCAAGCGACAGGACCGATTCAGCTGCGGGTTGTTTCAGCTGCAGGATCGGGGCACCACCAGTACAGAGCTAGCTCAGGAATAGCAGTAGGTAGGTGTGAGTGCATCTGCACGCACAGTGAGTTGAAGACTTTTGGAGGATGGCCTGGTGTCAAGAAGGGCAGCAAAGAAGCCACTTCTCTCCAGGAAAAACATCATGGACAGAATGATATTCTGCAAAAGGTACAAGGATTGGACTGCTGAGGACTGGGGTAAAGTAATTTTCTCTGATGAATCCCCTTTCCGATTGTTTGGGGCATCCGGAAAAAAGCTTGTCCGAAGAAGACAAGGTGAGCGCTACCATCAGTCCTGTGTCATGCCAACAGTAAAGCATCCTGAGACCATTCATGTGTGGGGTTGCTTCTCAGCCAAGGGAGTGGGCTCACTCACAATTTTGCCTTAGAACACAGCCATGAAAAAAGAATGGTACCAACACATCCTCCGAGAGCAACTTCACCCAACCATCCAGGAACAGTTTGGTGACGAACAATGCCTTTTCCAGCATTATGGAGCACCTTGCCATAAGGCAAAAGTGATAGCTAAGTGGCTCGGGGAACAAAACATCGACCTTAATCCCATTGAGAACTTGTGGTCAATCCTCAAGAGGCGGGTGGACAAACAAAAACCCACAAATTCTGACAAACTCCAAGCATTGATTATGCAAGAATGGGCTGCCATCAGTCAGGATGTGGCCCAGAAGTTAATTGACAGCATGCCAGCGCGGATTGCAGAGGTCTTGAAAAAGAAGGGTCAACACTACAAATATTAGCTCTTTACATCAACTTCATGTAATTGTCAATAAAAGCCTTTGACACTTATGAAATGCTTGTAATATTATTTCAGTATTTCAGTATTTCAGTACAAAAATATCTAAAGACACTGAAGCAGCAAACTTTGCAGAAATTAATATTTGTGTCATTCTCAAAAGTTTTCTATGTATCTATATATCTATCTAGCTATCTATCTAGCTATCTATCTAGCTATTGATCTATCTATCTATCTATCTATCTATCTAGCTAGCTAGCTAGCTAGCTAGCTAGTTAGATGAAGTCAGAAGTTTATATACACCTTAGCCAAATACATTTAAACTCAGTTTTTCACAATTCCTGACATTTAATCCTAGTAAAAATTCCCTGTCTTAGGTCAGTTACGATCACCACTTTATTTTAAGAATGTGAAATGTCAGAATAATAGTAGAGAGAATGATTTATTTCAGCTTCTATTTCTTTCATCACATTCCCAGTGGTTCAGAAGTTTACATACACTCAATTAGTATTTGGTAGCAATGTCTTTAAACTGTTTAACTTGGGTTAAACGTTTTGGGTACCCTTCCACAAGCTTCCCACAATAAGTTGGGTGAATTTTGGCCCATTCCTCCTGACAGAGCTGGTGTAACTGAGTCAAATTTGTAGGTCTCCTTGCTCGCACACGCTTTTTCAGTTCTGCCCACAATTGTTCGATAAGACTGAGGTCAGGGCTTTGTGATGTCCACTCCAATACCTTGACTTTGTCGTCCTTAAGCCATTTTGCCACAACTTTGGAATTATGCTTGGGGTAATTGTTCATTTGGAAGACCCATTTGCGACCAAGCTTTAACTTCCTGACTGATGTCTTGAGATGTTGCTTCAATATATCCACATAGTTTTCCATCCACATGATGCCATCTATTTTGTGAAGTGTACCAGTCCATCCTGCAGCAAAGCACCCCCACAACATGATGCTACCACCCCCGTGCTTCAAGGTTGGGATGCTGTTCTTCGGTGTGCAAGCCTCCCCTTTATACTCCAAACATAACAATGGTCATTATGCACAGACTGTTCTATTTGTGTTTCATCAGACCAGAGGACATGTCTCCAAAAAGTACGATCTTTGGCCCCATGTGCAGTTGCAAACCATAGTCTGGCTTTTTTATGGCGGTTTTGGAGCAGTGGCTTCTTCCTTGCTGAGTGGCCTTTCAGGTTTTTTCGATATAGGACTCGTTTTACTGTGGATATAAATACTTTTGTACCTATTTCTGTAACATTTCTTCTGTCATGCACAAAGTAGGGCCAAAACTATAGTTTGTTAATTAACAAGTAATTTGTGGAGTGGTTGAAAAACAAGTTTTAATGACTCCAACCTAAGCGTATGTAAACTTCCGACTTCAACTGTATATAATGTTATGCTACCTGGATGAATATGAAACAAGGCAGGACAGAGAGGTTGGGTACCTGTTTGTGGTTCCACTGAGAAGTAGGGTTGGCCTTGGAGAATGCTGTACACCAATCTGGCACTATTCCCGTAGGTGGGATCATCAGCATCTGTGGCCGTTACCTGCATCACTGAGGTACCTGGAGGACACAAGAAACGCAGGTGTTATTATTTTCAACACCATTTATTTACCCAACATAATAGTAGACCTGCAATTTGTAAATCATTATGGCATTTAGCTTGAGCCAATCCTATGTTTCTCAAATGAAATGCCTGCTATAAAGCTCCTGATGCTGGAAGTTTTTGCCATTCTAGAAATCACTTAATCTTAACCGGAATGCATCCCTCCTATGGTTATAATGTCCTTAAGTGTTCATGGTTTTGGGATTCACACAAAGCCTAGCCGTTTCACCAGTACTTGAAATGAATTTGCCATCACAATGGTTTCTGAGCATATTTGAAGCTGGGCTGGTTTAAACTGCCAAGTCTGAGCCCCAGAAGCACCATTTGGGTTGTCAGCGGGTGGAATCACAGGGTAACAGATTGTTACTCTGTGACAGGCCAGCATAAAGGATGTTGTATTACAAGGTGTGATCCCCCCCCCCCCCCACAGACACACACACACACACACACACAAAACACTCACAAGGAAGAGGGAAATTGCAAAGCCACAACAACAACAGGAACACTTCCAACTTTGCCTCCCCCGGTCAGATTTCAGTAATTTTGAATAATGCATGGGAAACAAGCTGTTCACTGGTAAACAGTCTGAGGAAGGGAGAATTAGACAGAGGGTAGGGAATCCTTCACGGTCCATTCCCCAGCCAGACTCACCGACGTTGGACATTTCAGGCACCCTGGCGTAGTATGGTCCATGTAGGAACTCAGGTGGGTTGTCATTGATGTCCTGGACCTTGACTATGAACTCAGATGGAGGCTCCAGAGGTTTGTTGGTGGCCCTGTCCACAGCCTGGGCTGTGAGGGTGTACTGGGCCTGCTCTTCCCTGTCCAGTGTCTTGGTGGCATGGATGTTGCCTGTCTTGTCATCAATGACGAAAATGGTGCCTGCACCCTCCCCTGAGAGAATGTACTTGCAATTGCCATCTCCAGCGTCAACGTCTGAGTGGAGCTGGAAACAAATGGACAGCAGGACATTTTAGCAAAATTACTTGGGGAAAATATGTTAAAAGCCATTTAAAAATACTACATTCCAACATGTAGTGTGATCACGAGGAGGAACATGGATAAGGAGAAGCACATTCAGCCCAGGCAATCATGTAAATGAGATTATGCTAAACTGCCTTCAAACTAATATGTTTCAACACAGAGAATCAATCTATATTTACTCTGATGATAAACATTAGGTGCAACACAGCAACATTACAATTAGTGGTCTGTCACCTTATCAGGTAGTTAGTCACTTAGTTGATTGGTTCGTTTCTGCAATTCAAAACACGTAGAACTATATTCCCACAAACGCATATATGAATGATATTTTAATTTTGCAATATCTACCAACTTTCATTATATTCTATGAAGTATTCTTCATAGAAGCCTGTTCTGCATGCATGTTGTTTTTGTTGTTGATTGATGTCATGATTGATATTCCAATCCAATAATAACAAGGTACCATCTCTGTCACTGCTGGAATCAGAGGCAAATTTAGGTCCCCATTTGTAATCATCATTTCTGTGGACCCATAAATCGCTTGTTTCCCAGATGTCAGTGTCTTTGGGGGATGCTTTGATATTAAAAATGAAATCCAATTCATAACCTTTAATCAAGTGGGCCACTGATTGCTTTTGTGTAACAAATTGAGGATATTGCAAGGTCTCCGCTGGTAATGAAAACCCCTTGTGACTCTAATTCAGCAGTCAACAGATAGAGAGAGGGAAAGAATGGGAGAGAAAAGAGAGGTGGGAAGGTGATGATTAAGAATTTAAAACAGTGACCTTACCCTGCCCACTAACACTGGGTCTGGCCCTGTGTACTCCTCAATGACAAAGAACTGGTTCCAGACCCAGCCTCTTTTGGAGCGGTGTAGGACCTGTCCCTCTTTGCCTGTCCTCTCCCGGTGCCTGCGTAGGGAGAGGCGGTGGCGGTGGCTGTGCTCCAGGGGTGCCGAGGCGGCCACAGCGCTGCACAGCACGGCGCCCAGGCACATCAGAAACACCTGCAGTCCTAGTCCCTCCCACATCCTGCTGCCTGCTGCCTGCTGACCAACGCTACTCCGACCTTCCTCTGGGCCTTCCTGCACGTGTGCCTGTGTCCCCTGAGAGGCCCAACCCAGAGATAATCCTGGGAAAACCTTCCTCTGAGGTCCTTCCTGGACGGTGGCTTCACTCCACTCACTCACTAGCCTGGGGACTTGGACCCTAAGCCTCACCGGATCCTTTGGTTTTCCTTTATGCAGTTACTCATCACAACCCCCTTCTTCTTCTTCTCTCTCTTCCTCCTTCTTCTCCTCCCGACGTAGGCCCTGAAATGAAAATACACAGTCAGTCACAGGGGACAAAACATTTCTGTACAAGAGTAGTTATCGTCAGCTCACACTCCAACCAAAGTTTTAATTGACTCCTCTCTAAATCTCGACATATTAATTCATTTTGTGCCTCTGTATCTCGCTCTAATTAAGTGACAGAGGTTGTAAACTCATTTGCTCTTATTTAATTAGACATCAAGCCACTGGTGTTCTCAAATTGAAACGTTGCCTATGTCTTGTCCCTTGTAGTATTACATTAGGTGATTAGAGCAAAAGTGAAATTGTTTCCTTGAAAATTCTTATTTGGATAAAATGCATCACTTAATTTTCATTCCCTGACCATGCACCAATGCTCAACAACGTGACAATGGAGCTAAAAAGAAAATAGTCTAATAGTTGATTTTCTCAGTCACAACTGCAACCAAAAGCAGGCTTTATCACATGCCAATAGGTTATGTTACACATCCGACAATTAACCAGATGAGGTGTTGTTGTCAGTCCCATGATTGGCTTTCATCACTTCCTACTTGGCTGCTCATGGATGGACAGAGGAACAAATGGCCCTGCGGGGGTTTTTTCCCATTCAGTGAGCCACTAAGAACCTTCAGCCTCAGCACTTCAGCAACGATGCTAGCTGGAAGCCCAACCACAACAATAATAATTTAACACACTGCTTAAAGCTGCCTCTCACTGGAACCAGTTAAACACACAGTCCAGCAGGGAAGAGAAGGAGGGAGAGAAGAGAAAAAAAACAGAACAAATCTCCAGCTTGTGTGACAGAGATCATAAATAAAGTCCAAATAAAGCGCATCCACCAGTGAAGTAGGGAAATGGCACCCTAACTCAGTTGGACCTCTCCACTGTCAGCCCCCATAATGAACGCCTGATAACGCTTCATGCTTTCCAGTGTCTCAGCTGTAAATTGGCAGCTACTCTGGAAAAATAATACATTTTATGCTTTCTTTCATTATTGACTGGCCACCAAAATGTCAGCAAACTGTGTGTGTAGGAGTGGTTTTATTGCCTCCGAAGCCCCATCATCTCAAGGGGAGTGTTTCCCATTTAAATGCTTCGGGAATCACAGGCATTCATTCCTTTCCAGTAAATCCAGATGGCTCCTATAGGCCCACTCTGCAGAGGTACATAAAAAAAATGGACAGCTAATGCAGCTCTATGCTATCATGTCGGAAATTCCTATGCAGAAGCAGTTATTTTCAATCTGTGTCAAATCAAAGGAAATGAGTTGAGATTCAAACAGCCGACTCAGAAGTCTGAGACACAAGAGTCCTACTTGTTTGATGATGAAATTACGTGACTAGGATCTAATCAACTCTGGATATTCCATTACATTCCACAGGATTTAAGCTTGACTCACACACCTTTCGTAGGTCTACATTGTGTGAAATTGTTAGTATTTCTCTTGGTATGTCCTCTAAAGAGGTACTTCAAAGAGTGAGCTTCCACCCACAACATGTTGCAACAATATCCATGTGGTACATAGGGGCGGCAGGTAGCCTAGCATTGGGCCAGTGGCCGAAAGGCTACTGGTTCAAATCCCAGAGTCGACTAGGTGAATAATCTGCTGATGTGCCTTTGAGCAAGGCACTTAACCATAATTGCTCCTGTAAGTCGCTCCTCTGGATAAGAGTGTCTGCTAAATGACTGAAATGTAAATGTAAAAAAATCGCAGTCCTATAACTTTGCCTACATTTGATTTAAAATGCATCCCCACTCCAAGACGAATCAAGAGGGTTCTAATACATGATTCACCTCCAGATCGATCTCCATTTGCTTCCGTCTTGGCTAAGACAGATGTGCTGAATAAGTAGTCTGGTCCAAAGTCTCTAATTGATGGTAAGTGATTCACCAGTGATGCAAAATCTCTCATCAGTTACAGTAATACAGTGATTGTGAGTCATGTATTAAGTATTCCAGTGGATGGCTAGACAGCTAAATGTTTCAATGCAGCACCACTATGGAATGGTGAGAATGGTGAGAATTTGTGAATATGGAAAAATACACTGAATATACCAAACAACAGGAACACCTTCCTAATATTGAGCTGCACCCCCCACCACCACTCTTTGCCCTCAGAAAAGCCTCAATTCGTCGGGACATGGACTCTGCAAGGTGTCGAAAGCATAACACAGTGATGCTGGCCCATGTTGACTTCAACGCTTCCCACAGTTGTGTCAAGTTAGCTGGATGTTCTTTGGATGATGGACCATTCTTGATACAAATTAGTAACTGTTGAGCATGATAAACCCAGCAGCCTTCCAGTTCTTGACACAAACCTAACTTTTGTCTTGCCTATTCACCCTCCGAATGGTACACATACACAATCCATGTCTCACTTGTCTCAAGGCTTACAAAGCCTTCTTTTACCTGACTCCTCCCCTTCATCTACACTGATTGAAGTGGATTTAACAGGTGACATCAATAAGGGATCAAATCTTTCAACTGGATTCATCTGGTCAGTCTATGTCATGGAAAGAGAAGGTGTTCTTAATGTTTATATACTCACGTGTATATGAACACGCTATAGCATCTTGTAAATATTGTAAAAGGAGGGATAGGCCATAGCTGCAGACTGTAATATATGCAGGTTTACTGTCATGAGTCTTGCCCTGGAGGCAGGACTGAGCGACTGCAGCAAAATTGACCAGCTGCAAAGTGAACATTGGCTATATTGTAAAAATGTATGAATATTTTTTGTTGCTTTTTGGCCCTTTTTGGGGGGGTTAGCAGTTGTGGTTAAAGGTAGGGTTAAGGGTAGGTTTAAAATCAGATTTGATGACTTTAAGGCTGTGCCAGCTAGTGACCACTCTGTGCTGCCTCCAGAACAAGATTCATGAAGGTAAACGTTAAAGAATAGTATCCTGTTCCTCTTGAATAAATAACTTAATGAGGGGTAAGAAAATGCCACAGCTGCTTGTAAGTGCAAAATTATTACTGAGACGTAGAGACAATAATTATGGGAAAAAGGGAAAAAAACAGCTTGTGCTCCAGAAGATACTAAATTGCTAGCTACAAATATCCTTGTTTCTTAATTGTAGTGTGTGACTCCGGCTCTATTTCTACTGTTCAAGCCCAGCCATGGACAATGGTGGAGAGGGGATGTCTGAGGAGAAATGGAGAGACCTGACAGTGAGGGACAATTAAAACAATCCCTCTAGTCTTTCTCCAAGTCTCCGCTATTCTAAAAGTAGCCAGTAACTTCACACTATCACAGCCATGAAAAGAGAAGATCAGGAGAGAGGCACTGGACAGAACAATCCTCCCTCTCTTTCAGTGCAGTCTTTTTGACATTAAGCAAGTGACTTCAGTATCTCATAGAGGTGCTGTAACAGCACATCTTAGTGCACTGCCAATAGGACTATTTTAAATGGAACCAAGGGGAAAGTCGAATACTTGAGTTCGTTCCATGCTGACGTAGCAACACATCAATAGACTCTAAAAGGCATACGATCCCACACCATTTGATTGGGGGGAACCCCAAAAAGCACTTATCAGGTCAGTGGGGCTCTTACATAATTGAACTCTAACCTGCAAGTATAGTCCTCAAAGGAAATATCATTAAGCAGTGCATACAAAACATATTTTACTGGTTCAATGCAGGGCTTCATTAGGGTTATAATAAGAATCAAATATCTCGTGATTTTCACACAGTAGAAAGGGGGCCTGTCAAATGATGTCCTCAATAAATAAAGCATTTCTTCAGCCTCTGAAGGTGCATGTGGGGGTTGGGGTTTGGTTTTTACAGCTGGGAGATGTGTTCTTCAGTAGGAAGCACAATCGCTCCCCAATGGTTATTGGAGCTATAATTTTTTAATCGCAAGCAAAACAAATGCATTTTAACAGAAGACAGAGGATGGAATTGTATGCTCAAACCCGAACCTCCCTGTGCAGAGGGGTTCAGCTTACCTATCATTAAAATTGTACAAGGGGGCTTTCTTCTCTCTATCTCCCTCTCCCTCTCCCTCTGCCACTCCCTCTCTCTCTCTCTCTCTCTCTCTCTCTCTCTTTCTCTCTTATTCTCTAGTGCCAGTTTAATTCTGTAAGTCCAGTCACACATAGGCATAGATGGAATTGGTTTAAAGCAATAAAGGTGATTCATGCCTGTGTAGATTTGATATATGCCCCTGTCTTCCAGAACCCTGGAGGCTCCACCGTCTGTTCTCACAAGTGTTTAGGACTGTATTGTCATACTATTGTGTGTGTGTGTGTGTGTGTGTGTGTGTGTGTGTGTGTGTGTGTGTGTGTGTGTGTGTGTGTGTGTGTGTGTGTGTGTGTGTGTGTGTGTGTGTGTGTGTGTGTGTGTGTGTGTGTGTGTGCACAAAGTATGTCTACTTAGTGTGCACATGTACTGATTGTGTGAATGGTGTGGGCAAACAGTATATTTATTGGGTGTTGTCATTATACAATGAATTGCCTACACTAACCTTTACTAGGCAAGTCAGTTAAAAACACATTCTTATTTACAACGACGGCCTACCAAAAGGTGAAAGGCCTCCTGCGGAGACGGGCTGGGATTAAAAATACAAATATAGGACAAAACACACATCATGACAAGAGATACACCACAACACGACATAAAGAGAGACCTACGACAACAACACAACATGGTAGAGAGAGAGAGAGAGACAGAGAGAGAGAGAGAGAGAGAGAGAGGGAGAAGGAGAGGGAGAGAGATAAATAAGGAGAGAAATACAGAGAGAGAGGGTGGAGAGAAATACAGAGTGGGAGGGTGAGAAATACAGAGAAAGAGAGAGAAATACAAGAGAGAGAAAGCGAGGGAGAAAGAGAGAGGTAGAGACTCCAGTCTAGCGTTACAAATGGGGTTGCTGAGAAGGATGCAAGCCGCTTTGGAATTAATTCTCCATGTGCTGCCTGCATCCTGGCCTTCCCTTTTCGTGACCAGCTTTGAAGCACTTACTGGAGCAGTGGAGGAGGGTTTAGTGCTTGGTTTACTGTGCAGCTTGAGAGGATGTAAAAGAGTGGAGGTATTTCTGCTCTAAGAATGGCATGTGTGACATACCTTTGCACTGCTCGAATGCGATATTGAATAATTTCTCATCATAATTACCTAATCTATATGGAATAAAATAATGAACATCACAACAATAACAAATACCATTAAATATACAGCCAAATGTATTTTCATTCAAGTTCCAAGAAATGTTAAATACAGGGAATAAGATTGCACCTCTAAACAGTAGGCTATGCATCCGTTAAAGATACAAGCACGGTACTGTACAGGTTATAAGGATAAGAAAATGCTTGCACTCAACACAAAGTGGCCATATGATCACGGCAGATTGTTAGACAGACCATATCATAATGAAAATCAACCACCCCTCTAAGCCAACCACATGCTCTGCAATACGCCACTTTCACGGAAAAACAAGGTGCACTGCAGTCTGTCTATTACACCATAGGTGCTGAGTGTTTCCCTTTAACAATGCTGTATTTTGGAGCATGACCCCTGTATCCGCCTGAGTGGTGGTTCTATTCCTAGGACTCGAGCTTTCTCGGAATCTTAACCCCTTGCACACATAAAATCTTTGTTTGGATAAAACAAAAAATAGAAATAACACCACCGTCACCACCTATTCTTACAGTGTTGAAATAAGCAGATCGGGGTCAAGTGATCAGGACTGTAGTCTTGTGTAGTCCTCAGAGCTTCATCATGCTGCTTCTCACTCTGACAGGTAATTGCTCCAACACTATTACCATAGAGGACTCTTGAGATCAGGAGGTTCTCTGCTATTCTCCTATTCATTTTAGAGAGAGACATTTTTTTTCTTTTAAAGTTAATTTCCTGGAATTCCACACATTTTGCTATGGGGAGCAGAGAAGATGTTGCCGTTTTAAAGCAAGCTTTCTGCAATTCTACACATTTTGCCATGGGGGAGCAAACATTTTGCAATCTTATATCACATTATTTCACACAATTCTACCCATTTTGCCATGGAGTGTAGAGAACACTTTTGCCTAAACGTGGGCCATGTTAATGATAGCTGAGTGAGAGAGACTAACAAAATCAATGGGGTTCCCCTGGCAGACAGGACCCCTGGGCACCTGCCCTGCATGCCCATTCTCAATTCGGACATGATAACTATAAGTATAGTTAGCTGGCTAGACTAACTTACTAAGCAAAACTTTTTTGCTGACATTCAAATTTAATGACTGACAAAAAAAGAGAGAAACTGCTGAAGCGCAACCAAATTTCGAAATGACACCTTTTGTATTGTACTATTCTAAGTTGCAACAGTAAGTTGAGACACCGACTGAGTCCCTATCGGCCAGGGGCCCTAAGCAACCACTTGTGTCACATATACCCTGCTGACAAGTTTATCAACTTTGAAAATACTGTCCTGTTTTTACCTTTTGTATACGACATGGCTTCTGTAAATCAATGCCTCACAACAAAGACTTGCTAGTGTATCTACAGAGATATCATAGCATTCACGGCCTTGACAGACTAAACTCTTTAAAAGAAGACATAAGAGGATAAACAACAACAACAAAAAAACGATTTTCTACTCAATACGACTGCATGGAAAGAGGCTTTGAAGCCGCACTGCAAGGAGGAAAAGTGGTCTTTGGTTTCTGGTTACTGTGGGCTGCTTCCTGTGGCTTTTTTTAAGCAAGAAAATAGAGAAAAGAAACCAACGATTGTGCTCCCAGGACATATCCTGACTCTTAATTGCCATTCAATTACACAGACTAATCAGTGTAGGTGTTTCACAAACAAAATACCCCAGTCTGGCTTTCTGCACTTCAGAAACAAAGAGGTCATTAGTATTCTAACCGGTGAGTGATGCACCCGCTTTTTTCTCCCTCTGAGCTAATAAGAGTCAGAATAATATGCTAAAGCCATCGTCCACGATGTGGCGTCACAGCTACAGGTGAAGGAAGAGTGCATGTACAGAAGATACTGTTACTGCTGCTACAGCCTTTGCATGCTGCTGTTCGTGTTGCTGCCGATGCCGTTGTTCAGAGGGATCTCAAGAGCTGTGGAAAACGACTGATTCCACAGATAGCAGCCAGTAATTTGCACTATGGGAGTAAGGGAAAGCAACCAAAAAAAAGAGCGAGGGAGAGGATGCAGAGGACGCAGCTGAGCTTGAAGCGATGGTGGGAGTCTCGTTACCGAGACGGCTGGCTGTGGGATGGAGATGGAAATGGCGGAGGAGGTATGTATCACAGAGGAGCTGCACTCAAAGTGATGATATTTCAGATCAGCCCTAGGCTTCTTTCCTCTCTCGTGTGCTCAGGAAGGCAGTGCATGCCCTTGGAGTTGAAAGGTTTATGACTGGGTATCATTTTACTGTGGCAAACAAGGCTCAGCACTCAGGTTAAGTTACCTTGAAATATCTGAAGGTTAGAAGCCCTGCACAAGTCAACCACAGTGCTTCTTCTGTATACCTGGCTACAGGAGTGTGGGTGGGAAGGGGTTTGATAGAGCACTGTGAAGGTAGGATGCACCTGTCACTCATGACTATAACAAACTGGAAGGAAAACAAGATGGAGAGTAAGAGAAGGACAAGAAGCTACAGCTGAAACAGTACAGTGCATACACAGCCTGAACAAAGGGCAGTCACAGACAAACCACAAAGGGAATGATAAGGTTCAGCGAGACAAACATGATTGTTCCACTGCACAGGAGCTTCTGACTATGTGTGTTGATGTGTGTTGCATGTATCTGGTGGAGTAGGGGGTATCGGATCTCTCTTAAACCACTACATAAAGTTAAGGAGTAATTATTAACTACAAGTACCCACATCAGTTTGTTCATAGACTAGTAATCCTAGTCTCAGAGGACATGAGTACACTGTATTATGTATATGAACACAAACAGCATTAATAATAGGCCTATCTAGGAAGTCTGAAATGTCACTTATTCATGCCAGTATCCCCAAACTCTGTCATTTAGTAAATGTATCTTCAGCTTAAAATGAATAAAGCAGAGGAAAGACTATCTTGGTAAATGACGAAAATGGCTAGGTGCACACAGAAGTTATGCATCTTCTTAATGAACATTTACTTCAGTCAGCAAAACTGAATTGATGTTGCAATTGCACAACAATACCATTAACCAAAGAGTTGTATCATTAAGAAAATGCTGAATAACTATTCAGCTCAAAAATAGACTTTCTAAACAGCTGAGAATACAATTAAAGAAACAAAAAAGCAGTAAGACATTTGAATCGGAAATAGCTAAATAGACTGTAATTGCAAGCACCAATCTGAAATCTCTCCACTGAATGTGAAACCAAATGGCATGTACTCAAAACCTTTACAAAAGGTCTCCACTACTGACAACCAGCAGACGTCAGAAGGCAACGCATGCTATGGTGGTGCCTCCAATTAGTAAGAACCAGGGTTTCTCTTTTTGTGTCACATCCATAACATAATAATTATGTCTTCGGTTATTATGCAAGTCTAATTGCTATGCCTCATTGCTGTGTATCCAAGAATGTTAATGACTGGATATATAGAAAAAGTACGAAAAAAAATAATTGAAGACATCTGCATCTCTTCCGCTATTCAATCACCCACAAGACAATTTAACCATAATTAAAATGTGTGAGGTTTATAAAAAAATCCTGTCTTTTCCCTTTTGTCTAGCAATGAGATGCTAGTATTTTAGTCACAAAAAGAGGAATTGCCAGCATAATGTCTTTTTACAGCTACACTCAAACTGTGGAACAGTGGAACTGTCAGTTTCCAAAGCCCCAAACTCCCCAGACTTCTCCTATTCCTGGAAATGAAGGAGTAGCTGGAGTTTCAGATGGCCCAGTCCAGCCAGCCTGATCTAGGGAGCAGGAAACTGCGGTGTCTGGAAGTGATTTGAGGCAAAGGGAAAATAAAATACTTCAGATTCTTAAGGATAGGGGACAGGAGACAAAAGCCCCAGATCCCAACCATTATGGCTGGGGGATGACACACGAGAAGGACGGAGCAAAGTGAGAAACTGTAATAGAGTGGGGGGTTTGTTAGTTAATTCTGTGTTAAAATGCCCAGAATGAAAATGGAGACCAGAAATGTTTGGAAAAAAGCCTCATACACAAAGTGTATGCACAGAAGGACAAAAATACCTAAATATTTTGGAGGGGAGAGCACCTTTTCACCAGACTGTATGACCAGACTTCACTTTTCATAACTGTCATACTTGAACTTAACTCATTTGAATTAAAATATATATATTATCTTCTGTGCAATGTATTCCCTTGATGAACAAATTGATTGACAGCTTTCCAACTTGGATTTTCTATAATGATAGAAAATCTCATCTCCTATTGAAGAGGTAATCCGCATTTGAAACAATAACAAAGCATCTCCCCACCACTATTTTTGGGTAAAAGCTGAGGCCTGGGGCTTGACAAATGTAACCACTCAAATGTATTGACAGAGCTATGGATGCAAGGACTGACCCTCCATAGTTTTAATGTCATAGCCAGCATAATAAGTCATTTTAGCCATTGCTAAAAGTAAGCAATTTGTCAGTGGTCATGAATCTGCCAGGTTGAATAATGATATAGAAGATAGTCTACACTGTGGGTTATGTATCAATATATTGTATCAGTAGAATCCATAAAGAATCTCACAAACCATCTAGCTACCACTGGCTGGTAATCTGCCTTTGCAGCAGTCAAAGAGAAAAAAACATTACTAAACTCACAATTTCATAGCCACTGAACAGATTTCTTTCATGGACAAGAGCAGCAGACCTGAAACAGTCTCCATGGTTGTTGAAAAAACAAAGAAGACGTCAAGGTGATGAGCGAGAGAGAGAGAAAGGAAGAGAGAGAGAGAGCAAAGTGATCAAGATGAGCAAAGAGAAATCAAAGGGAAAGCACACAGAATGTCAGGGAAAACTTCAGTGCTTCAAAGTTCCCCTTATTGATGACGAAGACAACAATGTCAATTCACAGAAAGAGATTTCAAATTGAATGCATACCACTAGTTTCCGGATCGAATTTCAGTTGACCCATAAAATATACTGACCTTGTTGGCTTTTTCCATAAGCAGTTGTCACAACCGACTGGACACAAAGTGGTTGAATCAACGTTGTTTCCACGTCATTTCAACCAAAACAAATGTATGTGATGACGTTGAATCAATGTGGAAAACTGATTGGATTTGAAAAAAGTCATCAGCATTTAGTCTTTTTCTCACCCAAATTTGTACCTAAATCCAATGACATGGTGATTTCACATTGAATACACATTAGTTGACAACTCAACCAAATGTAAATCAAAAAATCTAATTTATTTGTCACATACAGTGAGGGGAAAAAGTATTTGATCCCCTGCTGATTTTGTACATTTGCCCACTGACAAAGAAATTATCAGTCTATAATTTTAATGGTAGGCTTATTTTAACATTGAGGGACAGAATAACAACAAATAAATCCAGAAAAATGCATGTCAAAAATGTTATAAATTGATTTGCATTTTAATGAGGGAAATAAGTATTTGACCCCCTCTGAATCAGATAGATTTCTGGCTCCCAGGTGTCTTTTATACAGGTACCGAGCTGAGATTAGGAATACACTCTTAAAGGGAGTGCTCCTAATCTCAGTTTATTACCTGTTTAAAAGACACCTGTCCACAGAAGCAATCAATCAATCAGATTCTAAACTCTCCACCATGGCCAAGACCAAAGAGCTCTCCAAGGATGTCAGGGACAAGATTGTAGACCTACACAAGGCTGGAATGGGCTAGAAGACCATCGCCAAGCAGCTTGGTGAGAAGGTGACAACAGTTGGTGCAATTATTCGCAAATGGAAGAAACACAAAAGAACTGTCAATCTCCCTCGGCCTTGGGCTCCATGCAAGATCTCACCTCGTGGAGTTGCAATGATCATGAGAACGGTGAGGAATCAGCCCAGAATGACATGGGAGGATCTTGTCAATGATCACAAGGCAGCTGGAACCATAGTCACCAAGAAAACAATTGGTAACACACTACGCCATGAAGGACTGAAATCCTGCAGCGCCCGCAAGGTCCCCCTGCTCAAGAAAGCACATATACATGCCCATCTGAAGTTTGCCAATGAACATCTGAATGATTCAGAGGACAACTGGGTGAAAGTGTTGTGGTCAGATGAGACCAAAATAGAGCTCTTTGGCATCAACTCAACTCGCCGTGTTTGGAGGAGGAGGGATGCTGCCTATGACCCCAAGAACACCATCCACACCGTCAAACATGGAGGTGGAAACATTATGCTTTGGGGGTGATTTTCTGCTAAGGAGACAGGACAACTTAACCACATCAAAAGGACGATGGATGTGCCATGGGTGAGAACCTCCTTCCCTCAGCCAGGGCATTGAAAATGGGTCATGGATGGGTATTCCAGAATGACAATGACCCAAAACACACGGCCAAGGCAACAAAGGAGTGGCTCAAGAAGAAGCACATTAAGGTCCTGGAGTGGCCTAGCCAGTCTCAAGACCTTAATCCCATAGAAAATATGTGGCGGGAGCTGAAGGTTTGAGTTGCCAAACGTCAGCCTCGAAACCTTAATGACTTAGAGAAGATCTGCAAAGAGAACTGGGACAAAATCCCTCCTGAGATGTGTGCAAACCTGGTGGCCAACTACAAGAAACGTCTGACCTCTGTGATTGCCAACAAGGGTTTTGCCACCAAGTACCAAGTAGTCATGTTTTGCAGAGGGGTCAAATACTTATTTCCCTCATTAAAATGCAAATCAATTTATAAGATTTTTGACATGCGTTTTTCTGGATATTGTTGTTGTTATTCTGTCTCTCACTGTTCAGATAAACCTACCATTAAAATTATAGACTGATAATTTCTTCGTCAGTGGGCAAACGTACAAAATCAGCAGGGGATCAAATACTTTTTCCCTCACTGTACATGGGTTTTCCAGATGTTATTGTGTAGCGAAATGCTTGTGTTTCGAGGAAAGGTCGACCGATTATGATTTTTCAACGCCGTTACGAATTATTGGAGGACCAAAAAAGCCGATACCGATTAATCGGCCGATCTTTTGTTTTTTTATTTGTAATAATAACAATTACAACTATAATACTGAATGAACACTTATTTTAACTTAATATAATACATCAATAAAATCAATTTAGCCTCAAGTAAATAATGAAACATGTTCAATTTGGTTTAAATAATGCAAAAACAAAGTGTTGGACAAAAAAGTTTAATTGCAATATGTGCTATTTAAGAAAGCTAACATTTCAGTTCCTTGCTCAGAACATGAGAACATATGAAAGCTGGTGGTTCCTTTTAACATGAGTCTTCAATATTCCCAGGTAAGAAGTTTTAGGTTGTAGTTATTTTAGGAATTATAGGACTATTTCCCTCTATACCATTTGTATTTCATTAACCTTTGACTATTGGATGCTCTTATAGGCACTTTAGTATTGCCAGTGTAGCAGTATAGCTTCCGTCCCTCTCCTCGCGCCTCCCTGGGCACGAACCAGGAACACGACGACAACAGCCACCCTCGAAGCAGCGTTACCCATGCAGAGCAAGGAAAACAACTACTTTGAAGGCTCAGAGCGAGTGATGTTTGAAATGCTATTAGCCCGCGCTAACTAGCTAGCCATTTCACTTCGGTTACACCAGCGTCATCTCGGGAGTTGATAGGCTTGAAGTCATAAACAGCGCAATGCTTGACGTACAACGAACAGCTGCTGGCACGAAAGTGCTGTTTGAATGAATGTTTACGCACCTGCTTCTGCCTACCACCACTCAGTCAGATACGTAGATACTTGTATGCTTGTATGCTCAGTCACATTATATGCAATGGAGGACAAACTAGATAATATCTATTAACATCATCAACCATGTGTAGTTAACTAGTGCTTATGATTGATTGTTTTTTTTAAGATAAGTTTAATGCTAGCTAGCAACTTACCTTGGCTTACTGCATTCGTATAACAGGTAGTCTCCTTGTTGAGTGCAACGAGAGGGAGGCAGGTCGTTATTGCGTTGGACTAGTTAACTGTACGGTTGCAAGATTGGATACCCCGAGCTGACAAGGTGAAAATCTGTCGTTCTGCCCCTGAACGAGGCAGTTAACCCACCGTTCCTAGGCCGTCATTGAAATTAAGAATGTGTTCTTAACTCTCTTGCCTAGCTAAATAAAGGTATAAAAATACAAATAAATTGGCAAATCGGCGCCCAAAAATATCGATTTCCGATTGTTATGAAAACTTGAAATCGGCCCTAATTAATCGGGCATTCCGATTAATTGGTCGACCTCTAGCTTCTAGCTCCAATGGTGCAGTAATATCTAACAAGTAATATCTAACAAATGCACAACAATACACACAAATCTAAAGTAAGAAATGGAATTAAGAATATAGAAATATTTGGATGAGCAATGTCAGAGCGGCATAGAATAAGATACAGTAGAATAGGACAGAATTCAGTATATACATATGAGATGAGTAATGCAAAATATGTAAACATCATTAAAGTGACTAGTGTTCCATTATTAAAGTGGCCAGTGATTTCAAGTCTGTGTATATAGGGCAGCAGCCTCTAATGTATTAGTGATGGTTGTTTAACAGTCTGATGGCCTTGAGACAGAAGCTGTTTTTCAGTCTCTCGGCCCCAGCTTTGATGCACTTGTACTGACCTCACATTCTGGATGATAGTGGGGTGAACAGGCAGTAGCTCGGGTGGTTGTTGTCCTTGATTATTTTTGGGGGCCTTCCTGTGACATCGGGTGCTGTAGGTGTCCTAGAAGGAAGTTAGTTTGCCCCAGGTGATGAATTGGGCAGACCTCACCACGCTCTGGCGAGACCTGCGGTTGCGGGCGGAGCATTTGCCGTAGCAGGCGGTGATACAGCCAGAGAATGTTGCTGTAAAAGTTTGTGAGGGTTTTAGATGCCAAGCCAAATTTCTTCAGCCTCCTGAGGTTGAAGAGACGCTGTTGCACCTTCTTCACCACAATGTCTGTGTGGGTGGCACATTTCAGTTTGTCAGTGATGTGTACTACGAGGAACTTGAAGCTTTCCAACTTCTCCACTGCAGTCCCGTTGATGTGGAGAGAGGGATGCTCCCTCTGCTGTTTTCTGAAGTCCATGATCAGCTCCTTTGTTTTGTTGACTTTAGGTGAGAGGTTATTTTCCTGGCACCACACTCCGAGGGCCCTCACCTCCTTCCTGTAGGCTGTCTCGTCATTGTTGGTAATCAGGCCTACTACTGTTGTGTCATCTGCAAACTTGTTGATTGAGTTGGATGTGTGCATTGCCACACAGTCATAGATGAACAGGGAGAACAAGAGGTGGCTGAGCACGCAACCTCGCTGGGGCCCCAGTGTTGAGGATAAGCAAAGTGGAGCCGTTGTTTCCTACCTTCACCACCTGGAGGCGGCCCGTCAAGAAGTCCAGGACCCAGTTGCACAGGTCGGGGTTCAGACCATGGACCTCGAGCTTAGTGATGAGCTTGGAGGGTGCTAAGGTGTTGAATACTGAGCTATGGTCAATGTACAGCATTCTTACATATGTATTCCTCTTGTCCAGATGGCATAGGGCAGTGTGCAGTACGATGGCGATTGCATTGTTTGTGGATCTATTGGGGCAGTAAGCAAATTGAAGTGGGTCTAGGTTGTCAAGTAAGGTAGAGGTAATATGATCCTTAACTAGTATCTCAAAGCACTTCATGATGACAGAAGTGAGTGCTACGGGGAGATAGTCATTTAGTTCAGTTATCTTTGCTGGACATCTTGAGGCATGTGGGGAGAGTGGACTAGGTGAGGCAGAGATTGAATATGTCCGTAAACACTCCAGCCAGCTCGTCTGCGCATGCTCTGAGGATGCGGCTAGGGATGCCATTTTGGCCGACAGACTTGCGAGGGTTAACACGCTTAAATGTCTTACTCACGTCGGCCACGGAAAACTAGACGTTGAACTGACGTCTGTGCCCAGTGGGAAAGTGCTTTACAGATACCCAGCCTAAAACCACAACGAGCAAGCAATGCAGATGCCGAAGCAAAGTTTCTCGGAAAAACTCCATAGAAGGCAAGAACCTAGGAAGAAACCTAGAGGCTCTGAGAGGTGGCCAGTCCTCTTCTGGCTGTACCATGGTTGTCATTTAAAAGTACATGCGGCCATTACATGGGTGAATTGTTTTTGTCATTATTCTGAAGATAAATGTAGGCTATTTATACCGGAGGTTATACCATTAAAGTTACATACAAATTAGGGCTGGGAATTGCCAGGGACCTCACAATATGATATTATCAGGTGCCGATACGATGTTTATTGCGATTCTCACGATTCTCACAATTCTATATGTATTGCGATTCAATACTGCGATTTCATTACGATTGAATGTTCGAAACATATTGCTCACTATATCTGCTGCAGAGAGGCAAGAGTTTTGGCGCATGTAAAGCGAACTAGCTTTAGCTGACTCTACCTAAAGTAGCAAAAAAATAAAATGCATGTTTTTATTTTATGTTACAAATCGATACTTGGAGTCAAATATTGATATAATATTGTAATAAAAATAATGTTGTGATATGTTACTGTATCAATTTTTTCGGTCCAAACAGAGATGGGACTGTTCAAGTGTTACTACAACGGCACACTGCTGACTAAACTGACCATATCCGCCTTAAGAAACATTAGTATGACAACAACAGTTGATAGGCTTAATCCCTTATTCTGATTCAGTGAAAGTGAGTAAAAATGAGCAAAGCAAGAGGATAATAACTCTTAGACACAACAGAGTGGCCAACAGGGGAAATAAACAAGGGAAGGAAGATAAGAGACAGGAAATGTGATCCCACGTGTTATCAATCTTACCGGGTCTTGGCAGTTCAGTCCAGCCACCATTAATTAGCAATATCCTTTACGTCTGGGACTGATATGTCTATTTGTGAATAAAAATCCCATATATCATCTATTCCACAGACGCAGGTTAATGAGTCACATTCTAAAGTCAATTATATCCAACTCAAGCCTGTGGGAGTCACCATTGAGGAAATTACCCATCACCCTCTCCTCTCATAGCACATGATTGTGAGACTAATTGGAGAGAAAATGAACGATGGTGTGTTATGACCTGTCTCTAAAGATCCTGTGAAGATTGAGCACTGGCAGGATATCTGCTCATTTAAAATGAGATATTGACAGAGATGTTCAACTCCATCAAGGTCCTCAAAAGATAATTGTGTCAATTCCGAGCAGATGTATGAAAAGGGGGCATTTAAACTATAACACATAGACCAATAATGGATGAGGGGCTCTCATCATCTCAGCATCAGCACAATGTGCTGGGCCTAAATCAACACACATGCTCTACTTTTGAATACGGGCACAGGGAGGAAAAGTGAATATACTGTATTTTACACAGTACAGCGTGCTACAAAAAACCCAAAGCATGAATGGACACATTGATAACACAACAATGACAATGATCTGTATGCACCCTTAACCCCTGTCTCTAAAGAAGTCGGCCATGGTTAATAAAATCCCAGTTCTCTGCAGCCTGTGACAGCAGTGACCTTTGGCAGTGTTGTGAGGCGGAAGGCGATATAGCGTTATCATCAGGTCTGTCTCCCGGAGCCCCAGAGCCCTAGGCAAGGTATTCTCTGGGTTTAATCCAACATTTAATGCAGCATTACTGTATCTGTATCTTGGCCTTTGCTTTATCCTTTTCCCTTTATATAAAGTGATATTCTTTTCTGCAGGCAATGGAAGGAGGGAGGAAAACATGCCTGACAGGGAATTCACCCTCTACACACAATCCGCCATTTCAGGTAACGCACAAAGGAGACAAAAAAGAAATGTAGCCCTGCCTCGCTTAGACCGGAGCTGTCTAGGCTCTGATGCACAGGGCTATGCTTTATCCCATAAATTGCAGAAATTAATACATTATTAATATGACACATATCAAAGGAGGAATAGAAATCCTCTTTTCATTCTTGCAAGCAGAGAAATTAGATTGTTAATCCTCAAGGGCTTACATTTGTTTTCTGTATCTCTGAGTTTGATTCCTTTGGGATTTATGAACCATGGTAATCCCACAGGAAGTGAGTTCAGCTTCTTTTTTCCCTTTGCACTGGGACAGCATCAATATTGCTTTGATCTGTGTCACTGGAGCCTGGCAAACATTTGGTTTGATTTGGGCACCCAGACAGAATTCTAATTCTTCCAGGTGACCTTGATGCCCAGTCGATCAGAGTATCGAGGCATAATTTCACCGTTTGACCTTGCTGTCAGGTTTGGATTTAGATGATGGATTGTTGCAAGCATTGCAATGCCCTAAGTCCCGAGAAATACGGAAACTTGTAATGAATTGTAAAAAATAAATAAGGAAAACTGGTTACATCATGTCACTCAATGTTTAGCTAATTCAATTAATTTGCACAGTGAAATAAATATTCGGCTGCTACTTTAACTGTACGGTTTGTACTGATTTGTCAGTTTTCTACCCTACATTTGTTCAAACTTCCTGGTAACAATCAATAGTGTTACTGGGTATAAAACACAGCAGTGGCACAGGAAAGATCCCAGCAAATAAGCCCCAACAAGGAGATGGATTTAGCAACACCAGTCAGAACCAGGTATTCAGACAGAGGGAGGCTGTTTATCTATTTATAGTGACAAACTAAACACTAAAAGAAAATCAGTCTTCTACCATGGCAACAAGACAACAAGTAATTGTGTAGCGTGGCTGAAGCAGTAATCTGCAGCTGAAAGCCCTGACGCTAAGCGCTTTTGTCCCTGTGCGGGATGTGCACAGAGCTGATGCTCCACCCTAAATGTGTCTGCGAAGAATAGAAATAATCTGCATATTCAAAAGAGTTAAGGCTGAAATAAAAGTCCCTATATCGCTGATGGATCTGGCTTTAGGACCAGGGGTCAGAGGGTAGAGCTAAGAGGGGGAGGCCTTCTGCTGGAGATATTGACATCTTACTGCCTTGCCTTGTAGCTAAAACAGCTGCCATGCTGTCTGTCTTTTTCTCACATTGCAGGACTTTTCTAAGATTAGAGACTCTGGTACTCTCTGACATAAGGTCACCCAGGGACACTATCCTAATAACTACATCTCATTTAGATAAATATTTCTAAATCATACATTATTAAAAAATATATATATAATACACGTGTTTCTCAAATTAGTGTTGCTCACAGAGGGGGTGGGCGGCAACAACATGTCTCCTCCGATTCTTTTCTGTGTGGAAAAAGTGACTTTGAATAATTCTATACAGCTATATCAGTAGTGGGTGTCACAGACAATTTACACGCTTTTTGATTTCAAAACACCAAGGGATGTTATGAAGCACAGTTTCTACATAATTCCAGTCAGTTATAATCAAACCATGTTTATTCTGTGGCGGCCATGCTTTCTATTTACCGATGGAGCATGAATTCCATATGACAAGAAAATCACATAGCATAAGTCAACAAACCTAATGAAATGGTCATGAAGTCCATTAAAAATCTGGAAAATTAATAAATGTACCCTCAAACATGTTACAGTGCTGCAGTGAATCCACAACGTTGTATATTTTAATAAGGTCAAATCAATTGCCTTTTTGTAGAAGTGATCTCACTCTCTTTTAGAAATGGGCATTTCCATGTAAAAAGCCCCATGAGCACTAACATGTGAAGTTAGGAGCATACAATTGTGTCAACTGAAAGCTAAGAGTCAATTTCTTTATTTTTATTAAGGCATATATACACTGAACAAAAATATAAACGCAAGAAGTGTTGGTCTCATGTTTCATGAGCTAAAATAAAAGATTCCAGAAATGTTCCATGTTCACAAAAAGCTTATTTTTCTCAAATGGTCTGCACAAATTTCTTTACATCACTATTAGTGAGCATTTCTCATTTTCCAAGATAATCTATCCACCTGACAGGTTTGGCAG